>NW_013670882.1:8876-31986 GCF_000517525.1 Limulus polyphemus | reverse complement strand
ATTGTGTACCAGTTTAACGTTGAATATTATTTATGATTTTAACTTTATACACAAGTGCCAAAATACTATAATTAATTTTATATTCAAACTGTCTCTGCTGGTGAGGTGAGGTTTTAGAGCGACCTTTCTTAAACTGTTAGTTCCAGCCGTTTCGATCAAATGAAATACAAAATTCAATTTTCAGATTTCCCTAAAACATACAACCAGTCTGATATTCTACAAGTTCTATCTCCAATTATATTTTGATATGTTTCTTGATCCAGTCTGATGTATTACAAGTTCTATCTCCAGTTAGTTTGATATGTTTCCTGAACCAGTCTGATGTTCTACAAGTTCTATCTTCAATTATATTTTGATATGTTTCTTTATCCAGTCTGATGTACTACAAGTTCTACCTTCAATTATATTTTGATATGTTTCTTGAACCAGTCTGATATTCTACAAGTTCTATCTCCAGTTACGTTTGATATGTTTCCTGAACCAGTCTGATATTCTACAAGGTCTATCTCCAGATAGTTTGATATGTTCCTGAACCAGTCTGATATTCTACAAGGTCTATCTCCAGTTAGTTTGATATGTTCTTGAACCAGTCTGATATTCTACAAGTTCTATCTCCAATTATATTTTGATGTTTCTTGAACCAGTCTGATATTCTACAAGTTCTATCTTCAATTATATTTTGATATGTTTCCTGAACCAGTCTGATATTCTACAAGGTCTATCTCCAGATAGTTTGATATTCTTTTTGGAATTAGATTTTATTATTAAGTCATTATTTACTTCGAATTAGCAACGCTCTACGTTGTTTTAAATAACAGACATAAACAATTCTCAGCGAGAGATAGTGAGAGCTTCCTCAAGTGCAATAATACACAAAATTGCAATCTACGCATATGCAAGATTCGTTTAACATCTCGGTCTATTTGCTCGTGCATAAAATTCTAATTATTCTTATTACATATTGCATAGTAAAAGTTTTTTTTTCTTTTTGACATTTACTTGATTCTAGGCAGAGGGAGACAATTTACATGCTAATACTAAGTTTACTTGTTGTTATTTTTTTGTAATATACTTACAAATTATAAAGCTACCGAACTATAAATTCGGTCAAGCTTAAATATACTAAAACTGTTCGAACATTTTTTTCCATCAACTAATGATTTCTTCGTCAGTAGTTTTTATCGCTTGGTGTGTTCGTAATTTAATTTCATATTACGTTTCTCAAAATTTTATGAAAACCTTAATATACTATTTTATCGCTATATTCCACCAGAAGCTCTCAAGTAAAATATGAACAGCTACCTTTGGGTTGTTATTAATGTATGGCTATTGGCTGTGTACCAAGATGACGACAACAGACGTAGCTACAATTCCCCCCAATCAGCAGCGCTTTCAGAACAGTGGTTTTCTCACAGTTGATGTTAGTTTCACACTTACAAAGCCTTGCAAGAAAACGTTTCTCACTCGTGTGAAGAAGCAGGTGAATAAACATATTTCGTTTAAGTTTGTTATTAGTCTTTTCCTTAAGACGAATGTATCATTTCATTCATCTAGAAAACCACTGTATCCTTCTTGAAACAAGATCATTATTTTCAGTTTATGTTTGTTAATATTATAGTTCATATGACGAATTTATACTCACTGATCAGACCTTAGAACGTGAGGCTATTTCTACAAACACGCGTAGGTTCTGAAAATTACATCAAGCGTTGAGTGAGGTTCTCATTGTCATCTTACTCACAAAAACTTGAGAACATGAGTTAGTTACTGAATATAAACGTAGAAGTTGAAAATTATATCAAGAGTTGAGTGAGGTTCTCTCATTGCTATCATTAAGGACTTCTACTGATCTAACTGGTAGCACGCGATGTCACAATAATAGTAATCAACTTTGATTCGTCAATGGGGTGTTTTCACTGTTATCGATATTTTCGGCCGTAATCCCAATAATATCACACGAGGTTTAGCTAGCTGAGAAGATTTAGATTAGTCCTAAACACACGCGTACTAAGCTAAAAAACGCTAAAGTATATAAATTATACAGTAAGAGAAAGAATAGAATATAAATTTATTAACAAAACTAATGCTTCATTTGCTGATTAAACTTAAATCAGTAGCTCGTAAAACTTCTGGTTTTTATTTGTAGTTTTTCACTTGATTTTAGCTGCTAAACTCGATATTTTAAGTTTTTTACTTCTCTACTTTTATTTAAAGACATAATAAGATAAAATTGTTTACTTCTTCAGAAACTTCAGGGTAAAAAAAAACACAACGAGTTTGCTGTTGTATTCTAAATCTTCGTACTTTTCATTTTCTTTTGTCATGCAACACATACATATAATACGTTTCGTAGGCCTTTCAAGTGTTTGGCATAAAAGTTATTTAATATTATAAATATATATATTTTTTTTGTACAAAATTTTTATGATTTCGCACGTGATAGATCTTATCACTGAATACATGAAAATAGAACTAGCTTGGATTTCATTTCACAGGAACATGATCTAGAATATTCCACTTAACCAACCCAGGAAACTTATGAATAATTTATCATTAGTTTAACGTGAATCGAATAGTTAAAATATCAACCTAGATATTAACTTCGTTTTTATGTGCACTTTGTAATAAAAAGTGGGTACAATAGAGTCTAGTTAGTTCAGTGCAGTCGACCAACTGTTAAAAACCATTCAACACATTACTTAGAATAAGACAATGATCACACTGTCCGAAGAGTTTGTGGTCAGCTTCAATCTTTCTTCGTATGTGTCCAATTGAGCATGAATATTTTGTTAGAACTTTGGTGTATATCAAACGTCAGTCAGAGGTCACATGAATTACAGAAGTTCATAACAGGTCAAATAAACTAACGAAGTCAGTCACAGGTCACATATATTAGCGAAGTCATTCACAGGTCATTCATATGCGTTAACAAAGCCATTCACAGGTCACATAAATTGATGAAGCCATTCACATGTCACATAAACTAACGAAATCACTCACAGGTCACATAAATTATTGAAATCAGTCACAGGTCACATACATTAATGAAGCCATTCACATGTCACATAAATTAACGAAGTCAGTCACAAGACATATAAAATAACAAAATCAGTTACAGGTCACATAAAATAACAAATTCAGTCACAGTTCATAAAAACGGTTACTTATTTTTATATATTGTAGGTAAGAAAATTTTATACTGTAGAATTAGGATAGTCGAAGATAAATAGAGCGTTTCACCATAGTGATTTAACGTGGCGTGCAAATGGCGTTAGTTAAAATATGTTCCAACAGATGTCGCTGGTGATGGGAAAAACTGAAGTTCAAAAACCACTGTTCAGAAAGATTTTTGAAGATGGCGGTTTGATGTATCTAATGAAGAAAAGAGAGATGAGCTTTAAAAAAAGGAAGGCATAGATCATCCTTTAAATATAGTGTAAAATTTTAGTAGTTTTGGTTTCCTCGATGGTTGTGACTATACTATAAACGTTGTACAGTTACAGTCAGCAAACGCAACTGTTGGAGTATTTTTTATACGAAGGTTTTTGAGTTCATGATTTCATATCTGATAATATTTATGAGCAAGTACATAAAGTTTCCTAATGGATAATTAAATGGCTCCTGTTTCGGCTTAGTATGGAAATTCGGCAGATTATTGATTAAGTGATGGTTACATCCTTACAGGTAAAATGTTGAGTAGGTGATGGTTACATCCTTACAGGTAAAATGTTGAGTAGGTGATGGTTACATCCTTACAGGTAAAATGTTGAGTAGGTGATGGTTACATCCTTACAGGTAAAATTGCTGAGTAGGTGATGGTTACATCCTTACACATGAAATGCTAAGTAAGTTATGGTTACATCCTTACATATGAAATGTTGAGTAAATGATGGTTACATCCTTACATATGAAACGTTGAGTAAGTGATGGTTACGTCCTTACACTGAAACCTTAAGTAAGAGAGGATCGCATCTTTACACATGAATATTAATAAAGTTTTGTCATTTTTAGAGTCGTGATAAGATTTAACCCTAAAAGTAGCTATTGTTTGGTGGAACTTCTTATTAGTTGGGTTAAACTGAAAGGTTCATTGACCTCTACTTTTACACGGTGTTGACCTTGTGCGTTAGATGAGACTAGTGGGTTATAAAGACTGTTCTTGGATTGTGGTAGTAGTTTTCATCACCACCTAGATTCCAAAACAGAAACTAACAGATAGATATGGTTACAACTGTCGGCTCACTTAGGACTAAACTGGCCCGTACATCGAGGCTCTCTAAAGAAAACGCTGTAGTTAATATCCTTCTGAGAACGAGAGTAATGAGAGGATCTGTTGTAACATCCTTGATCTTGAAGTCAGCCCTGAAATCGTCACAAAATACACTGATGAGGCAACGACTTAAACCTTGTATAGATTTGGTTTGGTTTGTTTGGAAGTTCGAGCAAAGCTACGAGAGGGCTATCTACACTAGCCGTTCCTAATATAACAGTGAAAGACTAGAGAGAAGGCAGCTAGTCATAACCACCCACCGCCAACTATTGGGCTACTATTTTACCAACGAATAGTGGGATTGACCGTCACATTATAACGCCCCCACGACTGAAAGGACGAGCATATTTGGTGGAACGGGTGTTCGAACCTGCGACCCGCAGATTGCGAGTCGAGCGCCCTAACCACTTGGCCATGCCGGGTCCCTTGTATAGAAAACACCATAAACTAATAACGAACATACTGTCTAAGTGAACAAGAGAGTTCAACGTCTCCTATTGGCGAAGAAATGCAATGTTTATGTTACATACAACGTAAGAATGGTATATTTTCTCGTGTCTTTGATGTGTGTGTGTGTGTGTGTGTGTTTTCATTTAATTCATTTATCAAAACAAATAATTTAATTTCGTAAAAATGTCATTAGTTGATGAATTATAACAACTATTGATATTCTTATTCATAATTACATCGTCTAGAGGCTAGGGCGCACTATTCCCAATCCGTTGATCGCAGGATCGAGACCTGACCCCAGAGATACTCGCCCTTTTAGCCATGGAAGCGTCATAATGAGAGGGTAAAGTGTGTGTTGTGTTGTTGTTGTTGTTAAGCGCAGAGCTACACAAATAGTTATCTGTGCTCTGGCCACCGCGGGCATCGAAACACGATGTTTGACATTATGACCCCTCAGTGTCACCGCTGAGCCGTGAAAGGCGGGGAGCTAGTTGGTAAAGAGTAACCCAAGAGTCTGCAGATAACCCTCGAGTAGCTTTGAATGAAATTCAATTTCAATACCACATTCTAACATACTGGACCTATCAAGTATCGAAACCCGGTTTCTAGCATTGTACGTCCGCAGACATACCGCTGTGCCACTAGAGGGCGTTGCTGAATGAAAGGTTTATAACCCTCGAGTAGCTTTGAATGAAATTCAATACCACATTCCAACATACTGGACCTATCAACTATCGAAACCCGGTTTCTAGCATTGTATGTCCGCAGACATACTGCTGTGCCACTAGGGGGCGTTGCTGAATGAAAGGTTTATTATTAATTCCGCTTTTACTGTATATTTCAGTGACCATTTTACAAACTTCTTACTCCTAATGGTTGTCTTCTAAAGTTTTCTAAAGTTTGATTTTATTAAACCTATTTGAAATTTAAATTACCTGTTTTGTTTTAATGTGTATACAAAAAACATCAGATAAAGTCGTCTCACTGATAAAAGTGTCCTAAAGTGCCAAAACTATCGTTTTTGACATATTTTTATATAGCTTCTTTATTGTTGTTGTTTCGGCATAATTTTTACGTTATTGACCTTTTTTATGTTTCATTGTTATTCTGTTCCTTCTGGTTTCATTCCACATGTGAGGCTTGATAACGATGTATACCCACTCTTGTGTGCGTGCTACTTCTATACATACCTCTGTTACTATGCTACAGTTTATCATTTCTTCTTTATAAGTTGTCTGCCCTCTATATGCAATAAATTCTAATTTTTTGAATTACACAGACAGAGAGACACTATATACAGATAGATAGATGCTGTAAATTAATGTAGCGTTACTTATACATGACGTAACTTCAAATATTCCCCGGGTAGGTATTTCTGAATTGTGACATCTTATCCATCCTGTTATATCCCGATAGCCAGAAAGCTTTACGTATCAACGGTCTGCGTTAAGAATAAAATCAACGCATGGCTTCCTCAAGCACAATGGGTAACGATGCGGAAAAAACTACTTTCATATGTTTTAAGGTAAGAAATATTTCAGGCGCGAAGACACTAAAGATACTGATCTTAGTATGTACCGTTTATTCTTCAGAGATTTTATTCAAAAAAAAGAATATTTTTAAAGTTAACCAACGTTGGAAAGTTCATTTTTCTCATAATCTCCAACACTTTTCAGTACGTTTGCGCTGTATCAAACAGAAGGCCCAGTTGAATTTCTTGAAAGGAATAAACAGAAGGCCTAGTTGAATTTCTGGAAAGGAATAAACAGAAGGCCCAGTTGAATTTCTTGAAAGGAATAAACAGAAGGTCCAGTTGGATTTCTTGAAAGGAATAAACAGAAGACCAAGTTGAATTTCTTGAAAGGAATAAACAGAAGGCCTAGTTGAATTTCTTGAAAGGAATAAACAGAAGGCCTAGTTGAATTTCCTGATAGCAATAAACAGAAGGCCTAGTTGAATTTCTTGAAAGGAATAAACAGAACGCCCAGTTGAATTTCCTGAAAGGAATAAACAGAAGGACCAGTTAAATTTTTCTAAAGGAATAAAAAAGTATAAGAAGGAAATTCTTTAAAAGAAAAAAAAAACTTTTTTATTTTAAATGTTTTGATTTTTTTTTTGCTAAGCCTTATTCAATTCATAGATTAAAATTAGATTGTTCTGTGTTACTGTTGTTGTTTTTTAAAGCACGTGACCACCGAGATAATTTGTCCCCACCAGATCTATGGAAATCAGCCTAGACAGCAAGTACGGAGATTTGGGAGGGAGTGAAGAAGAAAAAGTCTGTCAGCACCTATTTAAAGACCCTGGAGGACAGTCGTCTGTCATCAAAGCTACAGGGGGTTCCTTTATCAAAGACAGCGAAAGATCTGGTATACCATTCGTCTTGTAGCAACAACGTTCTGCATAAGTCTGGTGGATCAATCAAGTTTCTCACAAACATCACAAGGATGAAACTGGAAGCCATAAAGCAGGCCCTTCTCTGGATTGCTGAAAGCGACAAACATCAAATGGAAAGACAGCGCCACTAACATAATACTTCTGATTAATTAACAGGCGGTACTGCATAAAATACAGAGTGGTTGGTCTCCAGATTGATGGCAGAAAGAAAAGTACCTGCATGGTAAGACCATTACCTGGTCAGGTCATGCAGGGTTAAAGCTAAACAAGGAAGTTGAGAAGCTCGCAAGAGAAGCCCCTTAACCAAATCAGCACAACCCTACTGTCCATGGATAGTCGACATTCAGATGGATTGAGACTGATGGAAGACAAACAAATGTATGTGATAGAAAGTGTTCATTCAGAAGGACTCGTGAGACATGAATAAGATATCTCTACATAGCAATAAGCATTTTCATTTGATTACACATATATCTACCTAGGGAATTCATAAGTTCTGGGTAAGATAAAAATGGGCTTTTTTAAAGAATTAGATACTGACTTCAGAACACACAGATGAAAATGCAGATTTAATAAGGGTTACGCTATTTTTAAACTTGTTTGTATTATGTAAATAGTCTAAGCCTTGTATAATAAGGTCAGTGGTTAAAGTATAAATACGATTTTCAGACACTTTGAAATCTAAATTTTCTTGCTTAGCCTAATTATCAGTCCATTGCGACTCAACATATTTTGAAAATACTTTAAACAGTTTGGATTTAATCCTCTTTTCTTAAGCCTAAAGGTTTCCGTTTGTATCCTCGTACAGGCTGTTCTTCATTCACAACTATACAAGAGGGCTGTCTGCACTAGCTGTCCCAAATTTTGAACTAATAGGCTACAGGGAAGACTGCTGCTGAACTGCACCCACCACCCTCTTGGGCTGTCTTGCCCGACTGGGAACTGACAGTAATTTAACGAAACCACTTCCCCAAAGTGGGAAATGCGATGTTTTCTTGTTTTTTGTTCCAGTAAAAGGACGCAAACATTGGTCCGTCTGACCCACGCTAACCAATAGGCCAGGCCCGGCCCTGTAACAAGTTGTTTTATGCATACACTGTTCAAAATAATAAGAATTTCTGAGTAACTTCTGATCATAACAAGCTTTCTACTTAAGAGTGACACTAAAAATGAACTTAGCCAACAGTATAGTTAATTAAATATATATAGTTTTTACGTATCTAATGATAAATATTATTATAGATATGAGAAAACTGCCCTCTCTCTGAAACCGGCAGCACTAAATGACGGATGGAAAACACCAATTATTGTGAATATATAGGCTTAAATAATACCTATTTTTCAGTTTATGTTCTTATAAGTTATGTGTATCTCTAGCCTTACTCTTATATAAGTTTTTTTTAAATCTACAGACCTGTGTTAATATAAATTATATGTGTTCTCAAAAGTTTTATGTACCTGTATGCCTGCTTTTATATAAGTTGTTCACACCTGTAGGTTAAAATTCAAATAATTTAGGTACCTATTTACCCAGGACTTTATTCGTATAAATCGGTATATATAAATATCGTTAGAGTATGTTTGTTCAGTAATAAAAAACACAATATTGTGTGCAGCTACTGTAGTTAATAACTACAGTAAACGGAGCTAAATATCAGAAGACCTGAAATCATAGAGACTAGTTTCGACACATTCGCACGTTTAGTTCAGTTTCATCTTGTCCTAAGACTGAAGAGGGCGCTTCTCTAATTTTAAGTCTTCTGATAGCTTGTTTGTTTTTCACTAACTTCGTTTATTTTTATACGTGTAATTCTAAATATTTATCATTGACAGTAAATGAGAATATTTATAAATAACAATATTTTAAACACACTATATCTGCTATATTCAGTGTTGACTACGCCTTTCGTCCAATACCAGAGCTCTTTCAGGCCAGTATGTTATACGTATCTCGACAAGTATGTTATATAACACAAACTGACATAGATAGAAAGGCTAACAAGAAGTAGTACCATGAGTATATAGCCCAATAAAAAGTAATACCATCAGTATAGAAGCCAATAACAAGTAGTACCATCAGTATAGAGGACAACAAAAAGTAGTACCATCAGTATAGAGACCAACAAATAGTATCATAAGTATAGAGATAAACAAGTAGTAGTACCATCAGTAGAGAGACCAACAAAGATTAGTACCATTAGTATAGAGAGACCAATAAGTAGTACCATCAGTAGAGAGACCAACAAAGATTAGTACCATTAGTATAGAGAGACCAATAAGTAGTACCATTAGTATAGAGGCCAACAAGTAGTAGTAACATTAGTATAGATACCAACAAGTAGTATCATCAGAATAGAGACCAACAAATAGTATCATACGTATAGAGACCAACAAGTAGTAGTACCATCAGTAGAGAGACCAACAAAGATTAGTACCATTAGTATAGAGAGACCAATAAGTAGTACCATCAGTAGAGAGACCAACAAAGATTAGTACCATTAGTATAGAGAGACCAATAAGTAGTACCATTAGTATAGAGAGACCAATAAGTAGTACCATTAGTATAGAGAGACCAATAAGTAGTACCATCAGTATAGAGACAAACAAGTAGTACCATCAGTATAGAGAGACCAATAAGTAGTACCATCAGTATAGAGAGACCAACAAAAATTAGTACCATTAGTTAGCACCATGAGAATTGTCTTTAAAAATGTTCAGAATCCCGGAATAGAAACCCTAATCTAATCGCCTGTCGGAAAACCGAGATAACCGTTCTACGGGTGAAAGAGACTCTTGCAATTCTTCAAAAGAAGCCGACATTAAAGTATCAACAAAGCTCTCTTGAACCTTAATTTAAACTTTCAAGTATTAAATTAGCTTATTCGACTGGAAGAATTTGGATACAACTTTGAAAGAAATTATGTGAACGGTCCTGCGACGTCATAAAAAAAAAGGAACAAAAAACCCTCTTGATTCGTGGATCATCACTCTTCTCTTGGAGTTAGTAGAATTTTGATCAAGCAAGACTCTCTGTTGCAAGAAAAGTTGAGACGGAACAAAAATAAATGTTATACGATAGAAAGACTTCCGATTAACAGAACCCAAGAGAATTGACTAGAAATTAAACTTCCGTTCTGTGTCTGATTACCAACGGCTCCAGACTCCACAATTTCTACTAGGAATAATAAGACAGTACTGAAGCCTATACATTGGTCTGCCGGGTTGTTTTTTATTTAATACTGATTAGAAAAATAACGTTAAATGAAACAAAGAAGGGTTATTGGTATAATAAAGGTTGATCAGACCCAAGAGACGTATAAAAAGAAAACGCGATTCCCCCCCCCCACCTCTCAAAGGAAAAATACTGCTGGGAGAAATAAAAATAATACATAAAAGTTATTGAGAAAGTGAAAAGACGCTTTAAAGAGTGAAACTAAAAAGAAACTGAGGACTTTAGAGGCGCCACCCCCACCCCCAGTGGCACAGCGGTATGTCTGCGGGCTTACAACGCTAGAATCCGGGTTTCGATACCCGTGTTGGGCACAGCACAGATAGCTCATTGTGTAGCTTTGTGCATAATTAAAAAAACAAATACCTTAAACTTGAAACTGATAAACTTTGGGAAGTTTAAATGGAGGTTAAAGGTCGTGAATCTGTTACGATCGTGGTATACTGGCACTTCGCTTTCCCTTCTTATGTCCATCAACTTTCTTTCGGTTGTATTTTATTTCTATCAGCATCTGTAACTATAGCAACGAACAAACAAACTTAACAGGCGGATTCATAAAAGGTACAAAAGAAAATGGAAATGAACAGTCTTCGAAGGAAGAAGTGAGTAATATATATAGAACTATAATAACCAGCAGCCTAGCGATAGCATGTAAGTAGTGAGGTTACTCAGACTTGTTGTTAACGTTCCGGATTATGAATCTGTAGGTTCCTAATTTGCGTCCGTTTGCCACAGAATCGAGTTTCGTATCTTGGGCCTATGGGTGCCTTGTAAGAGTGAGTGTTAAATCCCTCTAGCCGAGTCCAGTGGGTTCTATTAATGGTTAGCCTTTTTTTTTTTTTTTTGGCGGGAAGCTCATCACGATATCTTGTTCAGCTACGAGTTGTGATGTCTTTTTTAAGTCGATATTAGATGAAGTGGGAGGGTCAAATCCGTACGCCAAAGTTCCTATGTCACTCCCCGGCTGCCCTAAGGTTTGGTGAAAATCAGTCCAACAGTTCGCCAGTTATAAGCGGACTCACACACACACACACACACACGCAGAGTTTTGTCAAACAATGGTTTAGATAGAGTGTTTGTAACAATAAACAGAGCTCCCTTCCATAATTAAGGCCCCCCCAGTGGCGCAGCGCTATGACTGCGGACTTACAACACTAGAATCCGAGTTTCGATACCTGTGGTGGGCAGAGCACAGATAGCCCATTGTGTAGCTTTG
Source organism: Limulus polyphemus (assembly GCF_000517525.1). Lineage (NCBI taxonomy): Eukaryota > Metazoa > Arthropoda > Merostomata > Xiphosura > Limulidae > Limulus > Limulus polyphemus. The sequence continues at coordinate 20,424 of NW_013670882.1, read as the reverse complement.
TGCTTAATTACAAACATAAACCATAATTAAGATTTCCCACAATAAGCTGAGTGAGCCCAAACTAATCAAGGTTGTGTTAAAGCACCCAATCTGGGACACTAAACCTAAACCTAAAGCACCCAATCTGGGACACTAAACCTAAACCTAAACACGAATTCTGTGGAAAGTGTACTGTTCGGAAGCCATTTAAAAACCTTTCTCTTTCACTGAAACACATATGGAATCCCACAGATATAAGTTCGGATATGGCACATATTAACACTACATTTACTTCATCCTTTATCATTTGTCCGTGTGTATAATACTGCTAGGATCAATGTCTACTGTCCAGAACAGATGTTGACTGAGAATGACGTAATGAAACATTCTTTATGATGCCCAAACTTTCCAGAGTAGAACTTGTGATCTTCGACGTATCCTCTGGTGATCGTCCAAGAACAAGAATTATTTCAGAGCTTTTGTTGTTTTCTTATTGCAGAGCTCTCTGTACTCCGTACACCGTGGATAATCGAACCCCGGGTTTTATCATCGGCATCCAAAAACTTGCCATTGACCAATAGGTGGACTATTTTTTTTAGATATAATTATTTTTCATGTTGAGTTTTCTTTATAATACCTCTGTATAAAACCTAAAAACTACGTATATAAACATATTGGTGAAACATTCCTCAATCAGTCTTCACAATGAAGTGTGATGATTAGTTACTGTAGGCTTAACGTTCGAGATCGGTAAGATATCCTGGTAAGTTCCATATTTGTTTTCATACAAACGTCTATGTATCATATCAGTAAGCATAACCTTACTCACGGTAATACAAAGAATGTATGGCACGCCAAAGGGTGCAAAATTAAACTTTTTAATATATCTTTATTAATGAAAATAACAAGTAATTAGCATGTTAATGAGTAGCCGTGTGTTACATCTCGTTACTTAACTATCTCTTTCACTCATTTAATGGCCCGACTCGCAATCCTAGGATCGCGGGTTCGATTCCCCGTCACACCAAACATGCTCGCCCTTTCAGCCGTGGGGGCGTTATAATGTGTCGGTCAATCCCACTAGTAAAAGAGTAGCCCAAGAGTTGGCGGTGGGTGATGATAACTAGCTGCCTTCCCTCTAGTCTTACACTGCTAAATTATGGACGGCTAGCGCAGATAGCCCTCGTGTAGCTTTGCGCGAAATTCAAGAACAAACACTCATTTAAAAAAAGAGGGGGCGCGTAAGAAACTATATTTATTAAAGGGAGGTGTGGATGACAAAAGTCCGGGTAACGCTGGCTTAATGCACTTTAAAAGAAGAGTTAATGGTATCATTATTATTATTATTTTTTATTTCAGTAAGTTGATAAGTTGATTACCCTACATTTCGTGCTAAGGAAAATCTCTACTTTTATATCTAGAAAAGAAAGAAAAAAGTTACTCTAGAAATATAACCCATTTTTAGCCCTTTAAATAGTGAGAAATAAAAGACGTTTTTATAAAGAAATAAATTCAGCATTCCAAGCTCGTAATCTTTCACACTAACCAGATCGCCATTTTGTCGTCAGATGTTCAATTAATGTTTTTATCCTTTCAATGTCAGGTTTATAGATAAACCAATTTCCCAGTGATTTTTCTTAAGATACACAATGAAAAAACAAAAATACAAGTTTTAATATTTCATTAATTACCTTAAACTGCCCCCCCCCCAGTGGCACAGCAGTATGTCTGTGGACTTTTAACGCTAGAAACCGGGTTTCGATACCCGTGGTGGGCAGAGCACAGATAGCTCTTGTGTAGCTTTGTGCATAATTAAAATAACAAAAAAAAACAAATACCTTAAACTTGAAACTGATAAACTTTGGGAAGTTTAAATGGAGGTTAAAGGTCGTGAATTTGTTACGATAGTGGTATACTGGCACTTCGCTTTCCCTTCTTATGTCCATCAACTTTCTTTCGGTTGTATTTTATTTCTATCAACATTTGTAACTATAGCAACTGATGTTTATCACCAGCAATCAATAACACGTGGAGTTGGGGGAAAAAAAAGTTTTGCTTCTATCGCCTTTCTCTCCATTTATTTGCCCTTTCTTACATCTCCTGGCCTTTTTCTTTCTTTTTCGTTGAACTCCTGTCTTTTATATTCCTTTCTTAAGCTCACGCCAAACAGGTCCCTATTTTTATGACCTTGCGTTTTTTTTCACGCATATCGTATTACAACGTTTCATAATTATAGAGGTCTTGTAGCTTTCCAATCGGGCTGAATGGAGAAAGATGGCCGCTAACTCCAGTTATTTCCTAATCTTAGAGGACAGTAATCTCCTAATTCCTTACTCACCTCTCTCAACCAATACTGTTCCTTACATACAACTTTATAGCAGGTACTCTTTCTTCAAGGCGGAAGGAGACAAGTGGCAGTGAAACGGTTAATTTTGTTTATAGATCACATTTAGCTTCTCTATATTTCAATTGAGGTTATATGTTATAAGAAACTAAAAACAGCGAAAGAAAACTATTCAAAACTTTGTTGTTGATTGTTATTTGTAACATAAACTCTTAGAAACAGAATGAAAAATCTAAACATGTGATCTTTCTTCTCACACGTTTCTAGTGATTCTTTTGTTTTGTTTGTTTTTTTTTTAATTTCGCGCAAAGCTACACGTGGGCTATCTGCGCTAGACGTCCCTAATTTAGCAGTGTAAGACTAGAGGGAAGGCAGCTAGTCATCGCCACCCACCGCCAACTCTTGGGCTACTCTTTTACCAACGAATAGTGGGATTGACCGACACATTATAACTCCCCCACGGCTGAAACGGCGAGCATGTTTGGTGTGACGAGGTTTCGAACCCGCGACCCCCAGATTGCGAGTCGAGCACCCTGACCACCTGGCCCTGCCGGGCCCGTTTCTAGTGAAGTCTGGCATAACTACATTTATACATCCTCAGCAGCCAATTCTGTTCTATCAATACATAACGTTTGCAGTTTCTTAGACTATAATCTCTACGTAGCTAACTGATTCAAAAGAGGTTAATTATGCCTAAGTACATACCGTGTACAGGAAACTTCCATTGTTCTATTTCGTTGCATGGTGCAATCATTTTAGGAAGATCATTTGATTTCTTGTAACAACAACAACAATAAAAAAAAGGGGACAGAGAAAGCTACTCTAAAAATGTGAACCATTAATGAAAACGTGACTGTTTTATCAAAATAATGGTTTAGTTGTATTTCATTGTCCTTAAATATTTTGTCACTAATTATTTCACCTGTTTTCTTTACAAATTATGAACATGGGAAATCTTTCATTTGCTGTTATAATGAATATGATAATTTGTTTGTTTTGTAATTGAGCACAAAGCTACACAATGGCTCTGGCTACCACGGGTATCGAAACCCGGATTCTAGCGTTGTAAGTCCGCAGACATACCGCTAATAATACACTGGGGGCTAATAATACAAGGTATCTAACTCTTGTGTTGCCGACACTAATGTTCATTGTAATATTTGTAGAAATTAAATGCTTATGTTTAAAAAACAAACAAGTTACACAGACGGACAAATCATTTGCTTTCAATGTTCGGTTGGTTACAGGATAAGCAGGTCTGTGCTCTGCCAACCACGGGTATCGAAACCCGATTTTAAGCATTGAAAGCCTGCCGGAATATTTGGAGGGCAACATTAATTGAAGTTACTGGATGAGCAATGTCCCATTATAAAAATGGCGTGGTGTCTTTCTTATATCGAAGATCTGTGATAAAGCTCTGAATTTTGGAGCTGGTGGGCCTGCTTTGTAGCCGTGCGTTACCACAAACTATTCCATGCAATTTAAGCTTCGGATGCGTTATAAGAGCAGCAGTTAAACCCTTACAGTGTTTGATGGGTTGTCTGGTTCTGCTGACTGATTGACTTCCCTCTCGACAAAGGTTCAAGATTAGGGACGAAGGCAAATAACCGTAGAGGCTTCACGATATATAAAAAGTCATTTTTGCGAAAATGTTTAATTTGTGTGTGTCTATCTTTTTAGTCTAGTTATCTTTTGGATAAGAAATAATGGTAATCTTTGGAAACGAAAATTTATTTCTAAACAGTTTTGGTAGTGTTGTTCGAATAACATTTAAAGACAGTTAAAAGCTGATTTTTTTATATGAATTATATCATATGAAAATGTTTTTTTTATTCCTTAGAATGTGATTCTCGCATCAGAAAGAAACTCGGTGAAAATGTTACTTAAGGTAAGTGGAACAAATTATATTTCATGGATCCAGTTTTGGCACAAAATTTATAGGACAAAAGCATTGCTACCACCGAACCTAATCTCCTTGTTTCACAAAAATAGGCTCGTTGTTTCTAAAAGCCTAAGTGTAATGAAGCAAAAAGTTCCCCACATTGGCCGGTGGATACACAATTGGTTCATCTTTCTTATCGATTATTTTTACTCTTGTCTTCCCTGCTAACGAGAAAGTCTCACTATAGGAAAACTTCCTTAGCGTAAGAAAACGATCATAGGCTTAACTCTTCAGGCTCCTGGTGACAGCTGTAATTGCGTCATATGTCTCGTTCAATGGTTAGTTGATGGTCATGGAACTGTACGAGAGCTATTATCCAGCTCCTTGATTTAACTATAAAAAAAGACACGACCAATGATAAAAAGCAAGAACATTTCAGCAGATCGATATGTTAGAGACACAACCAGTGCTAAGAAATTATAGGATCTTCAGCAGATCAACGACCAATGTTAGCAAGCAGGAAAATGTCAGCAGATCAAACTTAATATCTTTAAGCAATTAAAACTATGACATTTCAGCCAATATGCTCTTTAGGGAATGTGTGATTAATAAAAAATTAAGAATTAAAAGTACAATACTGGGCCGTGCAGATGATAAACGCACACCGCCTGAAGGTGGACCGCTCCAATGGGCTGGGACTAAATCACTCCATGTGACCCTCATCATTTAATACTTCAGCAGGTCAACGTGTTAGACACTTAGTTAGTGTTAACAAATAGGCCACAGCAAAGATAACCCATTGTGCAGCGTTATGTTTAGCAATAAACAAACAAACAATGCCAGGTAATTTTCAAGGACTTAAAAGTACAATATGTCATTATGGCATGTTATCGAAGTTTGAATGAGATTATATAAATTCTGAAAACAAGAGACATAGTTTTCAAAACTAAATTATAATCACTTTAATAGTTTTTGGTGGATGTTGAGAAAAAAAAAGTCTTGTAGGTAGTTCTTTGTTTTACTCTTCACGTGCACTAGTTATAATATAGAGTTAGTTAATGTAGGTTAGGGTTACAAATAGAGAAACATGAAACACAGACTGGCAGTGGATCATCGGCTGTTAGGGTCACAAATAGAGAAACATAAAACACAGACTGGCAGTGGATCAACGAGTGTTAGGTTCCAAATTGAGAAACATGAAACACAGACTGGCAGTGGATCAACGAGTGTTAGGGTTACAAATATAGAAACATGAAACACAGACTGGCAGTGGATCATCGACTGTTAGGGTTAGAAATAGAGAAACATGAAACACAGACTGGCAGTGGATCATAGGCTGTTAGGGTTACAAATATAGAAACATGAAACACAGACTGGCAGTGGATCATCGAGTGTTAGGGTTACAAATAGAGAAACATGAAACACAGACTGGCAGTGGATCATCGACTGTTAGGGTTACAAATAGAGAAACATAAAACACAGACTGGCAGTGGATCAACGAGTGTTAGGGTTACAAATAGAGAAACATAAAACACAAACTGAGAGTGGATCAACGAGTGTTAAGAGTTACAAATAGAGAAACATAAAACACAGACTGGCAGTGGATGATCGACTGTTAGGGTTACCAATAGAGAAACATAAAACACAGACTGGCAGTGGATCATCGACTGTTAGGGTTACAAATAGAGAACACGAAACACAGACTGGCAGTGGACCAACGAGTATTAGGGTTACAAATAGAGAAACATAAACACAGACTGGCAGTGGATCAACGAGTGTTAGGGTTACAAATAGAGAAACATAAAACACAGACTGGCAGTGGATCAACGAGTGTTAGGGTTACGAATACAGAAACATGAAGTACAGACTGACAGTGGACCAACGAGTGTTAGGGTAACAAATAAAGAAACACGACACACAGACTGGCAGTGGACCTACGAGTGTTAGGTTTACAATGAGAGAAACATGACACACTGACTAACAGTAGACCTACGAGTGTTTGGGTTACAAATAGATAAACATTACACATAGACTACCAGTGAACCTACGATTGTTAGGGTTACAAATAGAGAAACATGAAACACAGACTGACAGTGGACCAACGAGTGTTAGGTTACAAATAGAGAAATACGAAACACAAACTGACAGTGGTTCAACGAGTGTTAGGGTTACAAATAGAGAAACACGAAACACAGACTGACAGTGGATCAACGAGTGTTAGGGTTACAAATAGATAAACACGAAACACAAACTGACAGTGGATCAACGAGTGTTAAGAGTTACAAATAGAAAAACACGAAACACAGACTAACAGTTGATCAACGAGTGTTAAGAGTTACAAATAGAAAAACACGATAACACAGACTAACAGTTGATCAACTAGTGTTATGAGTAGAGACCACATTTTTTTCAACCACGCTGAACAATTTGTTTATTTGTAATTAAGCACAAAGCTACACAATTAGCTATCTGTGCTGTGCTCGTCATAAGTATTGAAACACGATTTTTAGATGTGTGAACTAAAGATTTACGTGGTACGCTCATTTCCTTTTAATAAGTAACTTATTAATATAATGGCAGTTACAAAGAAGCCCTCACAAAATTATTCATAAAATAATATGCAAACAAAGGTCGTTGCGGTCTTAATAACACAAAAAACATTTAAATAAATTACTTTTCAACAACTAATTAAAAATAAAACTGTTAATGAGAAGTAGAGACTATTTAACTATGAAAAAATTATTCTATCAACACCATTATCTTTTTTTCTATTCAACATATTTTTTTATATCATTTCAGGAGAAATAAGTAGTTAGGCCTAACCCACATTAGACCAGTGGTCAGTTACACTAACAATTCAACTGTCAATTGTAGCAGAAACTTCATAGAATTGTCATTTTTGGTTTTACAAAAAAAAAAATTGACGCATTTCTCTCGACAAGAGATGATTTCACGTTTGACATATCGTTAGCTAAATGACGTCACGGTCTCATAGCCATCTTAAATTCAACTTTTCGCACTGTATGAATATGATTTCGATCTTGAATATTTTATAATGTTTGTTTGCATAAACAATTCTTGAAGATCGGGGAGTACTTTCTTATTACAGCTTTTTTTAAATCCGCCATTTTTTTTTCCTAAACTGAATTCGAAATGGATAACCAGAGTCTCGGTTACTCTATGCCTACTTTGATCAGCCCACGTTAGTAGCTTTGTCCTGCTTTACGAATACGAAACGTAAATAGCGGATTTAATGAGTAAAAAAAAATGAGTTGAAGTTTCTAAAGGTTGATGTGTTTGTTTCGTAGTTCCGTCCCTGTTGTATGTATTGCAGAGAAGTCAATAACTGGGTGTATTGAGTGTTGGTTTCAGTGCTTGTGAAATTCAAACCCCTATCTAATTATCGTGTGTTCTGGGCACATTCGATTCCCCGAACCCCAGATTTACATTAAACTTGATTCCCCAGCAATATCGATCTTTACAATGTTCAACAATATCCAGTCATTGTCTTTATAGTTTTAACGACTGTGTCTTTCTTTTACAGTTCCTCGGTGGAACAGCTGTAAGTTTAATGTAAATCTGGGGTTCGATTCCCCAGCAATATCGATCTTTACAATGTTCAACAATATCCAGTCATTGTCTTTATAGTTTTAACGACTGTGTCTGTCTTTTACAGTTCCTCGGTGGAACAGCTGTAAGTTTAATGTAAATCTGGGGTTCGATTCCCCAGCAATATCGATCTTTACAATGTTCAACAATATCCAGTCATTGTCTTTATAGTCTTAACGACTGTGTCTGTCTTTTACAGTTCCTCGGTGGAACAGCTGTAAGTTTAATGTAAATCTGGGGTTCGATTCCCCGCGGTGGACACAGCAGATAGCCCACTGTGGCTTTGCTATAACACAATCACGCTGTCATTTACAAAGAATGTATTTTCACATACATTAATATAATATTAAGTTTTTTTTTCAACGATAATAGTATTTCCATTAGGGGGTCGTACCCCACAATTTGCGCACCACGGCAGTGTGGGAAGAATGTTGGATAGCTCATTAGATCTTTCTTTTGCGCACATTTCGAATGTAAGTTTCATTTTTATACAATACACAATTTACATGTTTTCGTATTTCTTAATACCCGAACTTGTAGAAACCACTGATATCTGCTCTTGTAGAAACCACAGATATCTGAGCTTCTAGAGTAATTAATATCTGAATTTCCAGAAACCAATTATATCTAAAACTTCCACATATAACTGATGTAGAACTTCAAGAGATGACTGGTAATTTAACCTTTCAGAAACGCCTGATATCCGAACTTCCAAAAATGGCAGATATCTGAACTTCCAAAAATGACAGATATATTTGTTTTTTGTTTTGTTTTCTCAGTGCATAACCAGCACATTTGACAATTATACAAAAGTTACGCCCGTTATCTCGAGGGTAAAGTTTCTCGATTTACATAAAATTATCTGATAATGATCCTTTACTGAGTATCTTAAAATCTGAGAGGTTAACTTTCTGATAAATAATACTAACCTGTGTTATTCCATCGTTAAAAATACAAAAAAGTTGAGTATATTATATTAAAACGAAAATAAATATTTAAGTCAACAAGTCACTTGAGAAACACAGCCGATATAAAGTCGTGGTGGGATGGAACGTATCAGTACTACATTATTATTTATTTTGGCATTGTTTGACGTTGTGCAGGTAGTGTGATGCCACTACAAGTTGATTGCTTTTGGCAAAGGTATGTAGCAGCTCTTTCCTACGCAAAATATTTAGAGACAGATCATAAAGATGTATTGAAGTCGGAGATTTAAAATTTCAAATTAATATGGATCAACTTTGGGTACCAGGCACATTCGGAAAGAGACTTGCAACACATTGTATCCTAGCCGAGGTAAACAAAGTGTGTCTTCTTGTAATAGGGCATGGCCTGCCTTGACGACATGGATTGTTACGACGTAGTGAGGCCCCAAAATCATTTTAATATAATATACTGAACCTCTAGATGAAAATATTGAATAATTCATAATCTTAACTTTAATATTACTTTACAAATTTCTTATTTTACTAGATACTTCAACCACTCAACATATTAGTGCTCTTGAATAGAGACAGAAGAATACAGAATAGGCAACATAACTATATCTCTGCAATTCTAAGTTTTTCTTTGCTTTCTTAGTAGTCGATTTTCGTAATCAAAATAATGTTTTCCACAAACCATATTTTATAAGCAATACTTGTCCAAATGTCGGGAGAGTTCTTTCTGTCTTCACTATTGAAATTATGGATATTAAAGGAAATTAGACCACATTTAAGCTCTTGGCAAGGACATAGAAACGTGCCAGTCATCAACATCACATCATTATATATATATATATGTTTGTCCTGTGTAGCAGCTACCGTATATTGAGAGTAAAGATAACTACTTTTTTCAGAACGTATCTTCCAAAATAGAGTACAACATTTAATACGCACAAAACAAAATATTTTATAATACTATATTGCTATATTATACTACGAAATACACAGACGAATACAAATGTTAGGTTTCACAACGAATATGGCGCGTTTATCTTAAGCAAGGCTGTTTTTTCCTCTCTTTCAATGGATGGGACGAAATAATTTCTACAATTATCTGGCATTAACTGTGTAAAAACACAGAAGAAGCATCATAAAAGTTACTTTGTTATTCAGCACCACAGTGGCCTATACCAACCTGGGGTATTAAACTACAATTTTTTAGCGTTATATAATCCCTCGAGTTAAAATTGGCATTCGGATACTGTGTGACTTTGTACTTTAAAAACAAATTGGTTTATAGAAACTTGACAGTGAGGATATTGTAGACTGTAAGTCTAGATATGAACTCAAAAAAATTAAAAATGATTCAATCATCATTGCTTAACCTATAAATATAATATCAATGATTAAATCATCATTGTTTAACTTATAAATATAATATCATCAAAAATACAGAAAACGAATACAGTGTAGATAAAAATAGAAAATCATTGAACTTAGGTATCTTTATTTAATCACCTTTTATACTTGTTCAGTAGTTGTTATACCTTCCAAACCACCCCAGTCTGAGGAATCCACTATATATATATATATATATATGTTAATGTTTCTGTATTCCGTCTCAATGGCGTCATTTCCCGTTACTCTTAAACAAACCTTACAAACTTATATAAAGCTACATTAAGGTATAATGCCAGCAAGATGAATATCAGCTATGTGGAGCTGATATTCAACGGAGAGGTTTCTGGTCAACTTTAGATTTACGAAAATCGAATTTATTTCTTTTTTTGAGTCGAGTAATTAATCGAGAATGAAAACAAACAGAAAAGAGATTAGTCCAGGATCCAATTCTTTGTATTATGATATAGTCCTTGGTAAAGAAGGATTGAAGAAGGATTTCAATAAACAAGATATTTCTGTTTTTATACACAAAATGATTTTAATATAAGGACCAGAGAGTTGTAGTTCCCAAGCAATGTTCCTAAGTTACGTAATATCAGATAAAGAATGAGAAGTCGTTTATTTTCTGAATACGAATTCATTAATTCATTTTTCTCTATTGGTATTGGTTTAATTTGTTTATAAAAACAGACAAAACATTTCCAAGTATATCGATACTATAACTCTGTATTTCTTTCATTACTAATATAATAATTAGTTTCAGAAGAGTAGCCTAACAACACGAGAGCTTTCTGAAATACGACTGGCAAACGACCACGTAACTGGGCAGCATGTTTACAGTGGTCATTTCTCATTTGCAAAGAAAGGGCATATTTTCGAAAGCGCTCGGGTTATCGACGTTCTTTTCTGAGACCCCCGATGGGGCAGCGGTAATTTTACGGACTTAAAATGCTAAAATCCAAGGTTCGATTCCCCCGCGGTGGACACAATGTGGCGTTGCTCACAAAGAAACCATTCCTTTCCGGTACTAACTTTTTTTCTGTTAATCCTGCAGTTTTCAATATATTTTTCATTAATTGAGTTGAAAAAAACGAGCGTTGCTGTTACGTGACGTATTTCAAGGGTCTCAGATATAGATAAAGCTTGTGCTTACCCTCTGGAGACCTGGCATTGTCCTATAGTTAGGGCACTCAGTTTAGAATCTGCGGGTCGCGGGTACGAATCCCCGTCCCACCAAACACGCTCGCCTTTTCACCCATGGAGGCGTTATAATGTGACGGCCAATCCCACTATTCATTGATAAAAGAGTAGCCCAACAGTTAGCGGTGGGTACTGTTGACTAGATGCCTTCCCTCTAGTCTATCACTGCCAAATTAGGGTAGCTTTGCGCGAACGCAAATCAGACAAACA
>NW_013670882.1:5486-8078 GCF_000517525.1 Limulus polyphemus | reverse complement strand
GGCTACACTGTTAGTGAAACAGACGCGTGATTTATGTGTGGCTGGTACAGTAGCTGGGCTACACTGTTAGTGAAACAGACGCGTGATTTATGTGTGGCTGGTACAGTAGCTGGGCTACACTGTTAGTGAAACGACGTGTGATTTATGTGTGGCTGGTACAGTAGCTGGACTACACTGTTAGTAAAACAGACGCGTGATTTATGTGTGGCTGGTAAAGTAGCTGGACTACACTGTTAGTGAAACAGACGTGTGATTTATGTGTGGCTGGTACAGTAGCTGGACTACACTGTTAGTAAAACAGACGTGTGATTTATGTGTGGATGCTACAGTAGCTGGACTACACTGTTAGTGAAACAGACGCGTGATTTATGTGTGGCTGGTACAGTAGCTGGACTACACTGTTAGTAAAACAGACGTGTGATTTATGTGTGGCTGGTACAGTAGCTTGACTACACTGTAAAAAGTGTCTTAAGATCACAGAATTTCAGAAATATATGGATCAACTCGGAAAGTTTGGCATATTAAAAAGAATTTGCACAAAAATGTTCTAATGTTGTTTAGTGTTTGTAAATGTAATATATACTTCTTCCTGTTTTATTTATTTCAACAATTTAGTTAATTAGTGAAGTGTAGTAATCTAAGACACCATAACTCATAAAATACTTTCTGAAATAACGATATATTAATTTTTTTAATATTTATGTAGTTTGAGTTAAAATTAAAATGATTTATTAAATGCAATTATATTGGATGATGGCCGTGTTTAGTTCTATCTTAAGACACCTAATTACCTATACAAAAGTTAGGAAATAATTTATGAAACCTCTTCAGATGAAACTTTTTTCGTGGAACACTAGATGTTGTCTTAGGACTTCTTTGCTTTCATGAAACCGGTCCCAGGTTTAAAGTTCTAATGTACACCTGATATATATATATATATCTATTATGACTTGTTTTTTGTTGTTGTTTTTTGGCAATTTTAAAAAAGTTGTTCGGTTGGATTTTACCGACAGACACTTTAATTATTTTGCTGTATTTGGACTTATTGTATTACTGAACTTTTAAAGGCAATCACTTTTTTTTTATAAAAAGGAATAAATCTAAAATGTAAATGTTATGACCGCGTTCGTTAAGGCATCATTTAATAAGTCTTGTGAAGTCACTAGATCAAATAATTCAATATCAGAAATGTTCCTTACTTTTTATAAATAAAAATGAAAACAATGAGAACTTTAAATTAGAAAAATTATGCGCGTAATGGCTTCTTATAATACAATGAATTTATAAAAAGCGGATGTTTTAGAAGTCACTAATGGACGCTGTGTAGATATTGGCAAGGCACACCTGAGGACACATGTTTAATGAGGGCATGTAAACCTAAAATGAAAACAACAAACGGAAATGATCTTTCGGCTTGAAAAGATCTGGTGGTTAGAGCAATCTGCGGGTCGTTGGTTCGAATCCCCCTGACCGAAGATGCTCGCCTTTTCTTAGCCGTGGGGGTGTTATAATGTTACGTTGAATCCCACTATTTGTTGGTAGAAGAATAGCCCAAGAGGTGGCGGTGGGTAGTGTTCTAACACTGCAAAATGAAATACGGATTGCGAAGATAGCCCTCGGGTAGCTATGTGTTAAATTTAATGGGCAATCCAAACCACTTTCTGTGTTATAACTCAAGCTCTTTACTTGACCTGATCTCTGAAATCCGATGAAATCCTGTAACTCCAAGAAAACATTAAATTTTAATGGAATCCATTTTAAAGAAAATTTTCAGACAAACAAGAAATATTGGTTTTATTAACTTTATGGGGTAATCAACTTACATTATATTTTAATACTTTAAAAATGATGAGTTAAAATATTTCATGTGACTCGAAATTATAATACTGAACAGCAAGTATGTTGAGTTTATTTATTACATAATTTACGTGCAAAGCTGCACCAGGGGCGCTACCTGTACATGCCGTCCTTAATTTTGAACTGATACACTAGAAAAACAGCATCCTCAACAGCACTCAACGCCAGCTCTTGAACTACTCTTGTTTTACAGAGTAGTTACATTTGACTATCGCTCTTATATAACGTACCCAAAGTACGGAGCGCGTATTACGTTGCAACGAGACACAAACCATGAACCCTCGGATTCACAATACGAGCTGGTTAAGTGATAAGTAACCGACATAGAAAGTAGAATAATCATAAACGTTATACGTACGTGAACGGAACGTACTGGCTTTGTACAGAAATAAACTATTGATCTAAGCAGATTGTAGCACATAAGCCTACTGTAAAACAGCCAGTACAGAAATAAACTATTGATCTAAGCAGATTGTAGCACATAAACCTACTGTAAAACAGCCAGTACAGAAATAAACTATTGATCGAAGCAGATTGTAGCACATAAACCTACTGTAAAACAGCCAGTACAGAAATAAACTATTGATCGAAGCAGATTGTAGCACATAAGCCTACTGTAAAACAGCCAGTACAGAAATAAACTATTGATCTAAGCAGATTGTAGCACATAAACCTACTGTAAAACAGCCAGTACAGAAATAAACTATTGATCGAAGCAGATTGTAGCACATAAGC
>NW_013670882.1:0-4735 GCF_000517525.1 Limulus polyphemus | reverse complement strand
AAGTTGATTAGTCTACACAAGTTTTCTGGTTTCATATACAAAGACACAAAATGTCAATTGATTAGTCTACATTGACATTTTGTGTCTTTAAGTTTTCTGGTTTCTTATAAATTGTTTAGCCTGTACTGACATTTTGTGTCTTTTTATAAGAAACCAGAAAACTTGTTGTTTAGCCTGTACTGACATTTTGTGTCTTTGTAAGGCCTAGTGTTGGATTCTTCTGGCGTTATGCGACATCTGTTTATTTCATCGAATATTCTTTTCTGTCGTTTATTTAGTCCAGTTTTGTTATTTGTTTGATTTTGAAGTTGTTTCTTCTTCTGTTCTATCTCATACATTAACTTTCATATGTTATTTCTTGTTTACTTTTTCTTACTAACTTTTCCTGCGTTTTGTTGTTGTTTTCCTGTTTTGTTTTTTACAACAACTAAGCTTTACTCTACATTACAAGCTAACGTTTTATAACTAAAACACCGTCTTAAAACGAGTCCTCAAAGCACAATTTAAGTATTTGAAGAAGTTATCTAAAGATCTTTTTTGAAAAACTTTAAGTGTCGTAAATGGATTTTTTCTCCAAAAGAGAATCTCGAACCAAATATTGCACGCTATTCGAGAAGAACAGATACAATGTCGAAAACATTCAGAATATGTGATGAGGTCTGAGAATCGATGAAGGATAAGAAACTAAAATCTAATTTATACTACCTAACACACCAGTTGGGAAACATTCCTGAAATATTTACAATTCAACAAACCTAGTTCCTCAATTCTTATTACAAAAATAGAATTTCGTCGTATGTTTTTATTGTCACTGTCATTATTATTGTCACTATTAATATTGTCACTGTCATTATTATTGTCACTGTTATTATTATTGTCACTATTAATATTGTCACTATTATTATTGTCACTGTTATTATTATTGTCACTATTATTATTGTCACTGTTATTATTATTGTCACTATTATTATTGTCACTGTTATTATTATTGTCACTATTATTATTGTCACTGTTATTATTATTGTCACTATTATTATTATTGTCACTATTATTATTACTGTCATTATTATTATTATTATTATCACTATTATTATTATTATCACTATTATTATTATTATCACTATTATTGTTATTCTCACTACTATTATTATTATTGTCACTATTATTATCACTATTATTATTGTCACTATTATTATTATTAAGAAATATTCGAGAACTTCACATTATTTCTGACAAACGTTAATCTTCTACATATGAACATGGTCGTAGTTATATATGTATTTGGTCGTTTTTAGGCTTCATTCACTCACTCACATACACACACACACTTACACATAAACTCCTAAACACACACATACAAACACATAAACTTCTGCACACATTCACACACATACGTACACACAAACTTCTACACACATTCACACACAAACTTCTACACACTCACACATACGTACGCATAAACTTCTACACACATTCACACATAAACTTCTACACACACACACATATGTACGCATAAACTTCTACACACATTCACACACATACGTACACACAAACTTCTACACACATTCACACACAAACTTCTACACACACTCACACACATACACACACATAAACTTCTACACACACACACATACGTACGCATAAACTTCTACACACATTCACACACATACGTACACATTGTGTGTAGAAGTTTGTGTGTGAATGTGTGTAGAAGTTTTTTATGTGTGTGAATGTGTGTAGAAGTTTATGTGTGTGAGTGTGGTGAAGTTTGTGTGTGAATGTGTGTAGAAGTTTGTGTGTGAATGTGTGTAGAAGTTTATGTGTGTGAGTGTGTGTAGAAGCTTAGAAGTTTGTGTGTGTGAGTTTGTGTCGAAGTTTGTGTGTGTAGAAGTTTGTGTGTGAATGTGTGTAGAAGTTTATGTGTGAGTGTGTGTAGAAGTTTGTGTGTATGTGTGTAGAAGTTTATGTGCATGTAAGTGTGTGAATGTGTGTAGAAGTTTGTGTGTGAATGTGTGTAGAAGTTTGTGTGTGAATGTGTGTAGAAGATGTGTGTGAGTGTGTGTAGAAGTTTGTGTGTGAATGTGTGTAGAAGTTTGTGTGTGAATGTGTGTAGAAGTTTATGTGTGTGAATGTGTGTAGAAGTTTATGTGTGTGAATTTGTGTCGAAGTTTGTGTGTGAATGTGTGTAGAAGTTTATGTGTGAGTGTGTGTAGAAGTTTGTGTGTATGTGTGTAGAAGTTTATGTGCATGTAAGTGTGTGAATGTGTGTAGAAGTTTGTGTGTGAATGTGTGTAGAAGTTTGTGTGTGAATGTGTGCTGTGTAGAAGTTTGTGTGTGAGTGTGTGTAGAAGTTTGTGTGTAAGTGTGTGAATGTGTGTAGAAGTTTGTGTGTGAGTGTGTGTAGAAGTTTGTGTGTGTATGTGTGTAGAAGTTTATGTGCATGTAAGTGTGTGAATGTGTGTAGAAGTTTGTATGTGAGTGTGTGAATGTGTGTACACACACAAACTTCTACACACACTCACACACAAACTTCTACACACATTCACACACTTACACACAAACTTCTACACACACTCACACACAAACTTCTACACACATACACACATAAGCTTCTACACACACTTACACACAAACTTCTACACATTCACACACTTACACACAAACTTCTACACACACTTACACACAAACTTCTACACATTCACACACTTACACACACATATTTGATTACAAGAAACGCACTTCATAGAAAACGTACAACGTTTCGACAAGCTCAGGTCATCATGTACATTCAGAAAAGTTTATTTCGGTACGCATTCCAGCCGTCGTCACTAGAACATAGATGGAAGTTATAGCTTGAAACCCAAGTTTCACCACGTTGCAGTATTTTCTCTGTTTACCGTACTATTTGTTTTAGAATTTTCAATTAACAAATGTTCGTAGTTGTTCGGCATTCATCCGTCTTGGTAATGAATATCACGTGTGTTTTGTATTTCAATAACAAATTAGATACTAATCTAAAGTTATTGATAGATTTTGTGAACTCCTTCATAGTATCACTACTTTGGAAATAAAATATTAAAGACACACAAGCAACTTAATAAGTTTCCACAATGAAAATCAAATCTAGTGAATGTTTCATCTGATATATTACTTTTTTTTTCATTACAAGGCTTAGATAAACTAATAACAATCACTCGTTATTAACTTAACCATAACAGTTGTTGTTCGTGCAAATAGTGCCTGGGCCATTAATGTGTCTGTCGTATCCCAACCGACCTGATGAGACCTGGTATTGAGCGAAAGGCCTCATCGGCACTGGACAGGGCAGATATAATGTACTATTTTTTTACTTTTTCTCATGTAAGATTACAGAATGTACATGGCCCGGCATGGCCAGGTGGTTAGGGTGTTCGACTCGCAATCTACGGTTCGCGGGTTCGAATCCCCGTCACACCAAACATGCTCGCCCTTTCAGCCGTGGAGGCGTTATAATGTGAGGGTCAATCCCACTATTCGTTGGTAAAAGAGTAGTCCAAGAGTTGGCGGTGGGTGGTGATGACTAGCTGCCTTCCCTCTAGTCTTACACTGCTAAATTAGGGACGGCTAGCGCAGATAGCCCTCGTGTGGCTTTGCGCAAAATTCAAAAGAAACAAACAGAATGTACAGAATTCAAGGTATCTTACGAAATAACGAAGTCAGATGTGTGGTTTTACCGACTTCGTTATTTCGTAAGATACCTTGAATTCTGTACATTCTGTTTGTTTCTTGTTGTTGGTTGGTTTCAGTTTTGTTATACATTAAGCATGACATGTGTGGTGTTAGTCATGCTTAATGTATAACAAAACTGAAACCAACCAACAACAAGAAACAAACCGACTTCGTTATTTCGTAAGATACCTTGAATTCTGTACATTCTGTTGAAAACTCTGTTTACCACTGTATTACAAACCTACTTATTTGATGTGACAGTTCTAAATTTTTTGTTTATCGAGATTGGCAGAGATAGAGAGAAAAATTTCATTCGTCAGTTTGGCAGCAATTTTCATACTGTAACTGTGTGGTGTTACCGACTTCGTTATTTCGTAAGATACCTTGAATTATACTGTAACTGTGTGGTGTTAGTCATGCTTAATGTATAACAAAACTGAAACCAACCAACAACAAGAAACAAATGTTTTCGTGAAAGACTTCCAGTGGACGTCAAGCAAGTAGTTTCTGAAGAATATATATATATATATATATACACAGACGTTATTTTGTTATATTTCTTTATTTCGAACCCTCCACCAGGCTGCTCGACGAAAGACATAACAACGTCAGTGGATCTAAAATTAAACTCGAAAACAAAATTAAAAACTGTGGCGTATTGGTAGCGTAAAGGTTGCTCATAGAAAAAAGAACGCCATTTTTACTTCACGATCAAATGGACGCTTTAATATCATGGAATAGTCTAATAACTTACTTCGTTTGATATCTGAAAACCCTGAAATTCCTAATAACTATGAATCGTTGGAGAAGAAAACATTAAAAAGTTTCATACAAACTGTAAGGACTGCTACGTACACGAATGTTTAAAGTTTCATACAAACTGTAAGGACTGTTACATACACGAATGTTTAAAGTTTCGTACAAACTGTAAGGACTGTTACATACACGAATGTTTAAAGTTTCATACAAACTGTAAGGACTGTTACATACACGAATGTTTAAAGTTTCATACAAACTGTAAGGACTG
>NW_013670881.1:48285-70630 GCF_000517525.1 Limulus polyphemus | reverse complement strand
GATGATTGCTCTAGTGATTGAAACACCATACCTGTTTAAAACGTATCCTTTCTTACTATGTAACTGTGACTTGTAAAAATGTAATTAAGAATTGTTTCTCATTTTGATTGCTTCAGAGGGTTGAGTATCTTATATTAAATCTATATGTATGGGGTTGGACAATGTGACTGACATTGAAACCATAAAGTAACTCTTGGAGTTGCCATACTATAACTTTTAGTATAGTGTGTGTATCTTCATGAAATTTGGCAAGCTTCCAGTAAATATTACAAGTCTTTTGTACACAAAAAATCAGATTTTTTAATTAAGTGTTTTTACTAAAGATTTGCCAGTGAATATATAGAATCAGAATGTTTACTGCTCTGACTACAAAGTGATTTTCTTATTAAGATTAAAAATACTTCCTCTGAAAATTGTGAAACTTTATTTGCTTAACCTCTAAAACCTCCTAAGCAAATTTTTTTTTAGTAAAACTTTATATTTTTTCTGTTATTTCCTCTACTCTAGCTCTTTAGGGACTTGGTCAATTTGTAAGCACCATAAAAATATATGAAATAAAACTGTATTACCCATTTTTTCTTTCTATAATAACCGCAGATTGTAACAGAAAACTACAACTGTTTATCCCAATTTGCTTAAGGCTCATAATAGTCTACTTCTGTTTCTACTTTAAAATTTTATTGTTTTACAAGCTAAATGCCCATCATATGATGGGAAATAATGGTTAATTTTTCTTCTTAAAAACATGTTTTTAAAACATTAATTATAATATATATATAATATATGTAATATATATATAATATATGTATGTAGAATAACTATTCTATTTCTAGTATTTCATGAAAACAACATTTTTTACGTATATTTGGTTATCTCCATTTTATTACTCATCATGATCTCTACCAATTTACCCAGAAATCTAATTATATGCACAAAGTAGCGTATCATCCATTTTATACATATATATGGCTGGAAGAATTTAAAAAGACAAACTTGCTTGTCGTGGCAAAAAGCACCATCATTTCATGCAAGTTGCATGTCGATCGGTACTGCAATGCCCAAGATATCAGTAAGACAGATGGTTGGCTTTTTGTCTTTATATAGTAGATTGCCATTTGAACAGTGTCTAACTAATAATTCTGCCATATAAGTTGTAAATCACTCGGCAAATGTGTAGCTCATATTACCATATCGAATGACACAACACATAAGCTGCTCATGAGCATATCTCATGAAGAATTTTTATTATTATTATTAATTTTCATTATCTTATGTAATCTAACTTAATAAGCTTCTAATTTTTGCATTATTATTACTTTTATAACAATAAATAAAACATGTACATGAAAAATGAAATATAGTACCTAACTTTGACCTTTTTTTTTTTTTGCTATCAATTGCCGATGAACTTTAAACTTACATTTTTTATAATGGTGGTACTAGTACACTGAATAATTTTTATTTACTTAAATAATGCACTTAAGAACACAGGATAATAACATGCACAAAGCAAGCAATGTCCTTTAACTATTATAATTTAACTGGCTTTCTAACAAAGAGAAGAGGGGATTAGAATAATTTCCTTAGCTCTTCAATCTGAACATCACGAGATAAGCTTTCAAACTGAAGACAGAATTGGCGATACTCTGTACTGAAAATAACATAGCATTATCATTTGATAAATTAAAACTTGGCTTGTCTATTCTTTTAAAATATTATAATATAAAATGTCAGAATTATTGACTATTTGTGAAAGAAGGAATGTAACAGGTGACTGTGGTAAAGAGGGTCTGATTTTCTAGCTTTGACTCCATAAATAGAAAATATTGAAGGTTATAAAAATTAGATTTTGCTTTCATAATATCTATATTACAATGAGTACTTTATATTAAATTCTGTACTTCAGAGAATGGTAGTAAATAAATTAGTGAAGGGCTGTTCATCAGTCCTTATTATTTTCCTTAATCCATCTGGTGTATGAGGATGATGTTTTCATAGTGGCCATTTCAAGATTTTGATTGCACAGAAATCCATGCATCTGGAGACTTGATCATTATAAATAGCATGAATATCTGTTTCATTCTCCAGCTGCTTGAGGTGTACAACTAGTTGAGTAGGAGGTAGCCTTATTTTGGGAAACCATACCCTATTGGCCTTGTTTTAAGATAGAAAATCTTTATTATGTTTTGTATTGTTTCTTAGGGAATATGGATGGCTTTAGCTAATGACTTCTGTATTCCTAGGTTTTCACCTGTTATGAGATTACACTCTTTACTTACCACAAGACTTGTTGCAGATCTGTTTCTAGATGATTGTGACATTTCTAATTGATTTATAATCCTTTTTTTTCTAATGCTGTTATACCCAAATGATATCCCCATCTTGAAAATTCTAGTATTCTCAATCTAGACACATCTTTATGATTTGAGTGTATGAATATTTTACATTGGGAAGGGCTGTTATTATGACTTTATATTCGCTGTGGTTGTCATATGACTTGCTAATTTGCATATGTAAATATTTTTAATATAACATACTCAACCCTGTATATGTAAAGTCTAAATTGAGAAATATCCAAAGATATTATACTACAATATCAAGAAACAGGCATTTTAAAAGTTGTTTTTCAGTGATATAATTAAAATACTTGGATTTTTATTTTTAAGTCTATGCCATAGAAGCATGAGGTATTATAGTACTTTGCTAGTAACTTGCTAGAAAGCACTAGTTGGTTACTCTTGAGTTCAGTTGTTAAAGCACTTTTGCCTGACAAGTTACAGGTTGAAATACAAAAGACAATGAAATATATATCATGAAAAATTAAATTACTACAGTATTTGTTTTAAAGGCTGCAGATGAACATTTTGAGAACCTGAGGAAACAGTATGCTGAAAGTGTTCAAAAAATGAGAAATCTTGCTGATGAGGCTACAGATACTGTGAAATTCATAAAAGCATCAGGTATGTTATTTGAATAGTTTTTTCATGAAAGTAGCTTTCCAAACTTGTGTTTTCCATTTGAGAAACATTAAAATCTTCTGTGTAATCAGTATCGTATTCAATACAATCTTCTGTGTAATCAGTATCGTTTTCAATACGATCTTCTGTGTAATCAGTATCGTTTTCAATACAATCTTCTGTGTAATCAGTATCATTTTCAATACAATCTTCTGTGTAATCAGTATCATTTTCAATACGATCTTCTGTGTAATCAGTATCATTTTCAATACAATCTTCTGTGTAATCAGTATCATATTCAAAACAATCTACTGTGAAGCTGCAGAACATTGCTAATACTAGTTACATCAAGGACAAAGTTTTTTATACTATTTTGCTACAAAGAGATACAAGGTTATCAATATTAGAAAATCTACTATTTTTTATCACCTTCCAATAAGAAAAATTACCAAATATATATATATATAAAGCACAAAAATCTGTGTATCTATCTGTCTGTCTGTCAGTTATCTAATCACTCCTAGGTTACCAGGCCAATCTCAACCAAACTTTATAGGATGATAGTTGGGAACAAGAAGCATGTTAATGGGGGTTCACAACCCCCTACACCCCCACTATTGCTGTTATTCAGCATTTATCAACTTTGGCTTAAGTTGACATTAACTACATTCATAGATGGCAACATGTCCTTACATCAAAAACAAAAAGCGTTGTTAAATTTTCCATAACATTCTATAAACCAACAGTGTGGGGGGGGGGGGCACACAAATGTTTTGCATTTTTCAGAGAGTGCACTAGCCACTGTTGTAATAATACATAAACTTAGATGGTTTTTCTCCAACAGCCACCATAAGGCTGATATGAAGAGTCATTTCTTGAGTTATACCCACCTTCTACTTTGACCTGTGACCTTACAATTTTGTCCCGTAAGACACATCGGAGGCCAATGACTGTCAATTAATTAATAATGTGAAACAGTATGGAAGGACATTAAGAGCTTGATGTTGAAAAGGGGTAACAGAAAGCATCCCTACTGCCACTATTTTGGTCGCTACTTTTTCCTACAAACTCACCCTGACAGTCACACAGTGTATACCATATTTTAAGAGTTCTTAAAGCTTATACCAAACTTTTAGTGAGGTAATGATGAATACTGTAATAATATGTTATAAATAAATTGTGTGAAAGTTAGTATTTTTGTTGTTATTTATCATAGCATCCACCCTCACATTTTTTTAAGTTTACATAACCCAGACAAAAGAATGGGTAGTCTCAGCTTATATATATATATATATATAATTAGGTATCCCTTGTATGTATTGATTTCTATGGTTTTAAATTTTGATGAAGAAAAATGAGCTGCAAAGCTGTAATTTGTGATTGGTTTAAATTATGTCTTAATCATTGATATGTTTATTTCATTTAGTTAGTACTTCTGAACTGTATGTTGTGATTGAATTGACTGTTTTATTTTAACTATTGCACCTCATAACTGGTGCAACAAAAATTTTGCAATTCACAAAAACAAGAATTAAAATCTACTATTTTTGACAACTGTATTTAACAAACTGAAATTTTTTGACTTGATGAAAGTCTAATCAATGTTGTTAGTTATTGATGAATCGCTTCAAACAATAGTTTTTATGATAAAGAAATTAAAAACGAAAAGCTCATTAAAAGTCTATTTTCAGTCCAAGAAACTAATGATGCATTGAAGTGCTTAATAATGTATAATTATTTTTGATTAGAGGACTGTATAATGAAGCATACAAAGAAATGTGAAGAGTCTGTTGTTCACCAAGAACCCCAGCACATGGTTGACAATACTTCCAGCATTGCTCGACTGGCTAATCGAGTTTTAATGTTAGCAAAGCAGGAGTCTGAAAACTCTGAGGATCCACATTATATTAGCCAGGTCAATATAGCAGCTGACCAACTTCAATGTGGTAAGCCATCTTGTCATTTTATTCTGCTAATTATGAGTCTTAAACTCCAAAACTCCACATCACTGAAGTCAGTGTACTAGCTAACTGACTTCGGTATGGTAAGTAATCTTATTCTTTCTGTAAGAAGTTTGAAACTCCAAAATTAGTATAGCATTCATTCCATTTCTATGTTAACACCTGAATAAATTTTAGTGGTAAGTCCTCAGTTTTTATTATTGTATCTATCAGACTTATTTTGTAAGAACTTAGCAACCATAGAAACTAAGTTGATATTTTGTTAAATGTAATTAACAAATTATGGTAAAAGCTGGCAACTGTTGTCCCTGAGCAGTGCCAGATAGGCAACAATTCTGGTTTTGAAAACATTTACCTGATGATATTTTACAGGAAATATTTTGACACCTTGTTAATGTTCTAAAGTACAGTATGTCTACATGATCTATTACAATAACAGTTTTAAAGAATAACAAATGTTTTAAAACTTTAAACTGTATAAAACCATTATTTCTTGCTAGAATTAGAAGCCATAACTTCTGGATGTATTTGCTAATAAAGTAAGCACAGGTGACTTGCATCTTAAGCTTGCCGATGGGAATTGATGTGGTGCCATTGAACAGCAGCATCAGCTAACTACAATTGCAAACTTTTGGGAAGCTAGGAGAGCAATTTGAGACATTCCAGATGGAATTGTAAGGAATGCATGATTCTAAAATGAGCATTTGTATTTGGAGATTTCCAATGTGAAGATGTTGAATAACAAAGCTTTTACTGTACATACAATATTTTTATATGTTTTTATCTCACAGATATTTAGGTGCATCAATTTTATGGGCATTTTTTAAAAAATGGAATGTCTGTGTTGAAAAATACATGATGAAATTTTTCAACTGAAATACTGCTGTTGTACACTTATTTTTATACTTTTTTTTTTCTATTTCCACTTACAGTCATATAAAACTATTATATGAAACCTTTAATCTAGCCTAGTAGAACTGAGGAGTGCTGAAATAGTTCAAAACAGTTTTACCCAGCTGTTCATGGAATAGTTCTGTTACTTTGTTTCATATATATCTGTTATTTTCACTATTGTATTTCTCTAAGAGTTTAGTCGATTTGACTGACCTCGTAGCCACCATAAAAAAATAGGAAATAAATATAAGTTATGAATTTTTCGTTCTAGAATCACTACAGATTATCACATGAAAACACAAATGTTTAGTCTAAATAGCTTGATTCTCATAACATTATACATCTATACATAATTTTTTATTATATTGAACTTTCAGGTGTGCCTGGGTAACATTACAGAAGTTGTAATAACGCTTTGCATGTGCACTCATATTACTGTATCCAAGAATATAATACTGGCCTTTACAAAATGACCTGTCATGGCTATGTTTTATTGGACTAGTATTTTGTAAAATACAGTCACATTTCAGTTATAATTCATTATATATGTATATATAAAATTACTATTTACAAATAAGTTATTATTTTTCTTAAAACATAAAACAGCAATTAAAGAAGTATAATAAACAATTATCTCTTCCAGTTAGGAATTCTGAACTAGTTTTCTGCTTGTCATAAGTTGCTAAGCCTTATCAAATTTTTCACATGGAGAATGTGAAACAAAATTAATTTTTTAGGTTTGATATATACATTTTGAAATAAACAAAAATCATAAATTGCTATATCAGTACCACAGAATTCCGCTATAATGTATCAACCTTAGTAAATAAGCTGTATTTGGGTCTAAAGAATATGATTTTCGAGCTTACTAATGTGTTACCTTACTGCTTGGAATCTAGTAAGAAAAGAAAGAGTTTGCCATGCAAATTCTTTGTAGAGGCTGAGAAAACCACTAGGGGGATGTTCTGAGCTTTTGATTGGTTATACACACACATCATTAGGTGAAATATGTGTACATGAGTAAGTATTTCTAAAAATTGAAGAGGTGGGCAGAGTCACCATGTTTGTTTCAATAAATGTAGCAATATCTCAGTAAATAACAAAGATAGGAGGTTCTTAGTTTATATTCTAGCTTGTCAATATCAGTAGTTTGAGTATCAGTAGTTACAAGTATCTAATTTGAACTAATGCTGCATTCAACATACCATGTGACACAAAAATGGATATTTAGTATATTTTTATATTTACTTTTAAATTAAGAAATTAACTAATGTATAATACTAAAATTTGAATTATGATCTACAATTTGATACCAAACATATTAACATACATTCATAAAATAGTAGTTTGATAAAATTTTGATTGCGAGTCAACAAATGCAAAGACCCATGTCGGTAGGGTTAGACACGAGCAGATCTGATTGGCATTCGCTTGATTAGGAAAGGACATTTATGCAACAGAAATATGGTAACTGTGCAATTCTCACAAAACCTTGTAAGATTTTGTTTATAATTATTTTGTACACAAAGAATGACATTATTCTAATTACGTCTTTCTTATAAAACATTTATTTATCTGTAGTGGTTATTTGCACTCAAAGTGTTAAATAATTTGAGTGCAAGGTGATTTTTGTTTTAAGAATAGAAATATTTTTCTTCATCTTATAATTTTCATATTTCATTTGCATAACCTTTAGAACTTATTAAATGAATATCAAAAGTTTTTATATTTATGTTTATATTTTATTTTTCAATTTCTTTACCATATTAACTCTAGCTATTATCATCAATGTACAATACAATGAAATGATTAAAATTAGGAAATAGAAAAAGTAAATATCTTTTACTTTTTTGTAGAATATCTTTAAATATGTGGATTTGGTTATATTCATAATTTGGGTCTTTTCCTTTTCACATGTAGTTAATTTTTATTGTTTTATTTTCCTTTCCTGTTCTCTATCAGTTATTATTCATCTCGACACAAACCAATGGTACTCTTGAAGCATATTACATTCTCTTTGGCAGACGTGTGCAACCCTTTAGCAAAATTTTATTTAACCCCATAATATCCTAAGTTTGAGAACTGATGCAAAGAATGATGTATATTTAAAACATAATTAACTGAAATATAAAAGTAAGACGTAAATACAGTTTAACTGTATCTCTAACTATAACATATTGAGATAAGAAACAACCATACATGCTATAGTTGATCAAGCAGCCAGCAATACTACAGTCAGTTACTTGTACTCCATGATGACAACTGCATACCAATTTCAAAATAACCATAGTTAGATTATAGTGTAAAATGAGCTTTTTCTAATGAATATTCACATGTGTATGTAACATCAACATGTAGGCTATAAAGCTCAAACAAATATGTTGAAGGTGGGAAGGGTACCTGTCAGGAATTGAAAAAAAAATTGTTTCAACTGCATTCATTCATAGAACTTTGAAATGTATGAGTCAAAAGGTTATGTAAGCATCTCATAGTCTAGACATAAATCTACTCAATTTCCATTGTATTATTGAAGATACAGAGAGCCAAAGTAAAGAATTTTCATAGCTCATTGGTCATGTGACAAAACATATGAAGTTTTAAGTAGTTTTTGAAGGTTTCTTTTGAAATAAAGGACATAAAACTTTGAATCATGACATACATTATAATGTTAATTTCATTCACATACATCAACAGTAAAGGTGTTTAATTAAATTTTGAATGTAACACTGACTTTTTCAGAAAAGGGTTTAAAGTGGTACCCATTGCGAAAGGGTTAAGTGATTTTTTTTTTGTTATTGACCATAGCTTAGCTGATTAGAGAAGTACATAGGTTGAGTATGTGACATTAAAGTGATTTTGAAACTTCATCACATCTTTACAGTCCATGTCCCCATGTTTGGTTAAAAGGATATGTTGTGGAAGCAATTAGTATCACTTTTTCAAGTAAAGATCCATCTTGATTTTGTTGGACATTGTTGGCTGGTACACATGAACAGCTTTTTCCACTGATCATTTAGTGTGTGGATTCTCACCTCTAATAAAATGGCACACTTTACTTACCATGACTGGGGTATGACATGTTGCAGATCTATTTCTGGATAGTCCTTTTTCACAAATTAATCTATATTCCTTTGTTTTCTAATGCCATTAAGTACAATAGGTATCCTCCTCTTGAAATTTCTGTAACCTGAATCTTAACATGGCTGTATGATCTGAGTGTATGACTATCTTGCAACAGAAAAAGGCTCTTACATATTCTTCCCATTGGTATCACACTACCTACAAAATACCGAACATTATCAAAGTAAAACTTTGGAGATGGCTTGAGTGAGTAGTAAAAAAAAACTTTATTATAAATGTGCAATTTTTTGACAAGATTGTGTAATCATCAAATTTAAATTCCAAAGTAGTTTTGATACATGCAGTTCTACCATGACTTTACATTAGTTTTGGTTGTCAATTTTTTGCTGACTTGCATATTCAAAGTCATTTTAATATAACATACTCAATGCTTTGTTTATTTTGAAAGTGCAGTTCTCAGCTAGTTATGAATTTGTTACGTGCCACAAATTATAGTTACAGAATTGAAAGGTTAACAAAATACAAGTGCTATAGTTAGAAACATAGCTTTAAAATGTTTTAGGATAGAACATTTTATAAATTCAATGTATATATATACACACACACACACATGAGTTGACATAAGTTAAACTTCCACACTTACATCATGTTTTATTCAGTGATATTATACTGTTGATCAAATTGAGCTAATGTGTGAAATTACAGTTCTCAGTTGATTAGGGAATGGTAATGTGAGCTTGTACATCTTACTTCAAAGAGGAATTAAAGTTTGTTTTTGATCAAATAGCTGTAACTCCTATGGTACAGGATGCCAAAGCAGTTGCTATGGATATGACTGACCACAGAGCTGTATCCAGATGGCAGGAATCAAACAAAACTGTAAGTATTATGTTTTTTTATACATATATGTTATCAAAATTTGTTAATATTTTCTCATATTTACAAGTGATTTATTATTCATTTTTATTTTATCCACTGATGATTCAAAATCTTTATTATGAAAACTTAAGTTATTACAGAAAGTTAAAAATGTTTCATTATAAATTTATATTAACAATTCTGTTAATAATATTGTGTTTATTAATTTACTGAAAAATTAAAAAATCTTGTCAAATATATCATTGACTGCTTTCATAATGTAAAGTCATGATCTACAGTTTCTTCCTTTATCTCAAAAAACTGTCTTTACTAACCATTAATAATTAATTACTTTCATTGAAAGTGTTGTCATAAAACTTATAATAGTCAGAACTAATTTAGTGACACCCTAGTGCTCATATTGAAAGTGTAATTGTGGTAAAAGACAGGCTTTTTAAAGTAATTAAATTTGAATTTAATTTTGTTGGAAACATTACTACCACTTGTGGTGGGTACAGCACAGATAGCCCATTGTGTACCTTTGGGCTTAACAGCAAACAAACTTGCCACCTAAATAGACAAAACTTACAAGTAGTAGAACTGCAGGAATTCACATTTATTCTTGTAAATTTGTTTCTTTTTTATGTGATTCAAAACAAGTATAACTTAATGCTGGTGTCAAAAACAATAAAATTGGACTATTTTGACTCATTCTCTTAGAATAGTAAAACACTAAAAATGAGAAATATCTTTCAAATTCCTTCTCAGAGCCCTGAATTTTCACTTAGTTGAAGTCACATGCACATTACAACAAGATTGCTGTGTATTGTTTCAGGGAATCTTATTTTGTAATATTATCAACATCTCATACTAATTTGTATTCATATAATTCTATTATTATGGCTTTATCAAGTTTGTGTTGTCAGTTTTACTGTGATAATGAACTAAAGTTTCTTTGAAGACATTCTTTTTAATTATGTGTGTTGACATTGTTGGATTTTATCTAATTTTATTAACAGTAACATGAGTGTAGCTTTTTTGTTATTAGATTTATTGATGAAAAGAACAAATCCATCTGAAGTTGTGTTTTATATATTAAGCTGTGGATACTATTAGGATGATTTGGAAGAATAAATAACTTTCACTGAATGTTAATTTTATTTTCTAACAAAAATTACTGTGTTGACCAAAATGTAATTTTAGTAAAGAAACAAAAACACGTACTTTTGTGATTTTTCTAGTGTTTGAATATGAAAATTACAAGTTGATGGGTGAAATTATTTTTTTCTTTAGCTTATAACATCTGTGGGTCAGGTACGTCATGCAGTGACTGTGACACCAGAGGAAGAGCCTCCAGCAATTCCTCCTCCCCCCGATATGCATAATCTTCATATAAGTGGTAAGTGATTTAAAATTATGTTGATTGCAAGACAGATTTTAGAGTTAGATGCTCTTGTGTAGTAAGTAATGTATGTTTTAAGTATGTTTTAGTTGCATAAAATAAAGTATTTACGTGTACTTGTTTGTAATTGTTTAGTTTATATAAAGTTAAGCCTCAAACCACAATGTTCTGATAAGCTGATAGATTTGTTTTATTTTTTGTGTATTATGGATAATATAAAGCTTTATGATTATTAGTATTTTATATGGTTTCAACATACCATGTGTATGATATGTATAGATGCTATGAATCCCAGGCAATGTTGTACAACAATTCTCTATCTTTCAATGTGACTTGCTGCTGCTTGTATGTTTATTATGGAAGGTTGTTTTAATAAAGAAGTACACTGTACAACAGCTTATATGTGTTTATCATGTATATGTACTTTACTTCTAAGTAGATCAATTTCTGCTCTACAGATTTCATGGAGAAGTAATATGATGCCTTAAAAGTGCAAGTATATAGTTATTAAAGTGTGATAGGAAATGCTTCTTTGATGGTCCAAACTTTAATGAAATATAAACTTAGAATTTAATTTAAAAAAAATGAGATAGATGACTACTTGAAAGGCTGATGTTATGCACTCCTGCTTGTTACAGGTTGCAGTATTATTACCTTACCAAGTATGATGTTTGTCTCACTACAAAACTTTACTTCTTTACCTTTAAGTAAAAAAACTCAAGTATTGTGAAATAACGATTTTAAATTAGTAAATATTTTTGTTTGAATGTAATGTGTATTGTAAAATGTTTCAAGGGACTTCTAATGAATAATCAAAGGTTATGGTGATGTGATAAAAACAATAAAGTAAATTATTGTCCAAAGTGAGTGGAAAAATAACTTGCATGATTTACATTTTGAAAGCTTCAAAGTAATCGTTTTTATTACTTTCTGTGAGTATAAAGTCAGTTTCCAGATATTAGATAAGTGTCAGTTACATCCTAGATTATACTAAATCTTAGGTTAATGAACTTACTTACCTATTTTCTCTGTCAGTTTTCTACTAAACAGTGCTCAAATAAAACAAAGCTTTATTAAATTATGCACTGTTGAGAAATTTGTTCTTTTATACAAATTTATTTTTTGGACAATAGTTAATGTAAGATAATTGTATATATTTTATTTATTAATCTAAGTTATCCTTGATTCCAATTTATTCTGCTGAATGTTTGGGATTTGTGAAAAGTGTACTGATATGACTGCTATAAGAAAATGTATATTTTTGTACATTTAGAATTCTTGCATGTTAAAGTTAAATTGCTGATATATTTTTGTCCCTTTATATGTTTCTTTTCACCATTGTGTTTTTTATTATTATTTATATACTTTGAGTTCTAATTTATTTATAATGATTACTGAATGGTAAGGAACTCAGAATTTTATCTATTTTCACTTATCTCTGTGAAAATACTTGTACATATACATGGAAATGATTCTGAATGTTGCCTTCCTTTAATTACTTCTGTATAAGGGGAGTATGTAGAAGAAAAATATGTAAGCCTTCTCGTAGCTCTTTTTTTGTTTTCCAGAAGTTTGTGAAAGTTAATGTTGATGTTTTTAGAGACTTCTGCCTGTCAGCTGATCAGCTATCCTGATTTCAGTGAAATTTTTACTGTGGATTTTAACTCAGTCTTTTCCCCAAGTGATCATCCTCAGAAGTTCACTCAAAGAGGTAGTGATTTTCCATTGATTCACAGTCTTGCTCCCAGGAATGTAGTTGCAACCTGCAAGATGGTTTTGGTTTCTTTCAGTAAAATTGTCCCTGACCCAGTGATTTGTTTTATTACTCACAGATTTAATTTATAAAGATTGTTTCTACAGTTCGTTGGCATGGTGTGTTTGGTTGTAGCTTATACTTGCCTGATTAAATATTTTAAAAGATTGAAAGTTTGGAATAGGCCTGAGGAATGCCTCATAGACCACTTGGAAAGATTATAACTGAACATTTTAACTTTCAGGGCTTAACTTACAGGTATTAACTTCAGAATAATTTGTTGTACATTATGAATGACTATTAAAATTCAAACAGGGCATATTCTACAATCTAATTTGAGACATTTAGGTTTATTTTCTGTTAAATGCTATCTAGACTTAAAACTCATTAGTAACATTCTTCTAAATAATAGGCTTAGTATCTAGCCATCATCATATTATGGGTTGTTTTTGGAAATGTAAGTAGCAAAGAAAAGAAATATAAGAAATAAAAAGGAATATTAGGATACAGAAGTATTTTATTTATTTATACATTATTACTAAAGCCTGGAGTAGATAATTCAACAATACATGACTGAACATGCCCCATTTGGAGGATGTGGATGCATTTGTAAGAGAAATGGTTGATTTCCCACTATTCAATTAAAGTAGTCCAAGAGTTAGTAGTGGGTTTTATTACCAGATGACTTTCCTCTAGTCTGTCACCTTAAAGTTAAGTATGGCTCTTAAGTAGCTTTAAACGGAATTCAATAAAAAGACAAACAATACATGGAGTTTGATACAGATATGTATTTTATTTATTTATTTGTCATTAAAACCTGGAGTAGGTAATTCATAATATTTTAGCCAAGATTAGTTTTTATTTCATACTATTAGATTTCCAGATTTGTTGTTACTGTAAATACAAATAGGCCTATTATGGCAACATTAGAATTTTTTGTGCAGACATATACTCCTACATTATGTATTTCTAGCTTTCCATAATTATTGTTACTTTAACAAACAGATGTACTAAACAACTGATAAATTGTTAATGTTTGATGTATAACATAGATCTTATTATTCAAAATGTAAAATATAACACACAATATTTCATATAATAGTAACTAAATCTTGTATGAACGATGGTGCATTGCATCAATCCCCATTCTGTGATGCTATATGTAGGAATGTTTACCATAATTCTGCATTTATAAACTTTGCAAACTTTTAGTAAACATTACAACTCTATTGTTAATGAAAAAAGAATCAGAGTTTTTTAAAAAAAGTAATTTTATTAAAAATCTGTCTCAGTTTATGGACTCATTCTGACACAGACTCTGTAAAGTGATTTCATGCTAAGAATAAAACCCTTTTTCATCTAAAAGTTATCATTATTTTATTTGTATAACCTCTAGAACCTCCTAAAGGAATATCTAAAGATGGTTTTCCAGTAAAACTTTGTATTTTATCTTTTTTTTTTCTCTCTACCCTCACACTTAATTGTATTAAAATCAGCAATCTAGGGTTAAAATGTAAAATATGAAATAAGTCTAAATTACCTTTTTTTCTTTCTAGTATTATAGTATATGTAATAAGACAATTAATTACACGCCGCTTATTTTTATAGCCAAAGCTGATACTTTTCAAATTTGGGTTCCTTTAGTTTATTGTTTTAAAGCTGAATTTAGACCTCTCAGAGTATGGTGAAAGCCATTTCTCACAGTGGGTAATTTTTTTTTCTAACCTAATGAGTTTGAAGTTAATTGTTTAATCTTTTTTTACTTTTATAACAATAAATAAAAATTTCCTTAAAAACAAAAAATTATTATTTACATCAGGATCCTTTGTTGTTGTTGTTTTTTTGTCATTGGGAATATAAATCATAGTAACTATACTGTTTTCTAACAATGTTGGTTTACCATAAAGACATTATTTTTATTTCAAATATGAAACTTAGAACACAAAATATTAAAAGACTCCAAAAAAATAATGTACTAAAACTACTATAATTTAACTTGCTTTCTAACTAAGCTATGAATGGGTTGATAAAATACCATAAGTTGGTCAAGCAAATTCCACAATATCAAACAATAAAATTGAAGCCATATATTTTAAAATCTGTTAGCTGAACAAGCTAGTCTCATAGCAAATTCAGCAAATACAAGTATTTTCTTTCTATTGGTTATGTGCCCCCCCAATGGCACAGCAGTATGTCTGCGGACTTGCAGTGCTAGAAACCAGGTTTCGATATCCATGGTGGGCAGAGAACAGATAGCCCATTGTGTAGCTTTGTGCTTAACTTCAAACAAACAAACAATCTATTGGTTATAAATAATCCAATAGCAAATATTAAAATTACTGACATTGTTTTGAAAGATGGGATGTTATAGGAGTGGTCTGACATGTATGTTTGATTTCTTATCAGTATCTCATTAAAGCAAGAAGTTTGGAGGCTAGAAATTTAAATTATAGCTGAGCGGTATCTATTGTATAAAAGTGTAATTTGTACCAAACTCAGAAGATCTAAAATGGGCAATTTAGAGTGAAGAAGTGTCTAGTAATGCAGAAAAGTGAAGATTGAGAATTTATTTCAATATTTCAATTTGAAATTAAGGAATTAAAACGTATATAATATTAACATTAATTTAACTCTTACTACTGTATTGTGATACTCCTCTTCATGATTTCTGGGAGGCACCCCTTATTCGGCCTTACTAGATTGCTGGCGTCTCTAAAACTTTCAAAGCCTAATTTTATATAGCACTTTTGCAGTTTTCTTTATCATCATTGGCTACTTGCCTCTCTTCTCCTCCAATGGGTAATTCGGGAGGATCGATCATTCGCGTCTCGCAGCCCCCACCTTCAACATCTCGTCCTATTGGTTTACAGAATCAGTTCCCTTAGTATTCTTGGGATCTTTGGAAGGTCGGGATAGTGGCATCAATGTCTACCCATTCAGAAGGTTGATCTCGTTCATCCAGGATTCTATTCTCGTCTTTTTTCTGGTGACAAAGAACACTAGAGATTGGCATCTTATCATCAATCTGTCTCGACTCAATCTCTTCCTACAACCTCCTCGTTTCACCATGGAATCTTTTCTTGAACTTCAATGGCACTTCACACCAGAACTTTGAATGACCAAGTTTAATGTTACAGATGCCTACCTTCATATCCCCATAGCAGAGTCTTCTTGTCAATTTCTTCATTTTTTGCACAAAGACCAGATGTATCAATTCCAAGCTCTCTCGTTTGGACTTGCTTCAGCACCATTTGTTTTCTGCTGTGTAGTATAGGCCTTGGAGCAGCATCTTCATTTTCTGGCTTTGTGCACACATCGCTATCTGGAAGATTGACTTCTTTTGACACCAACCTGTCACATTGCCACACTACATCCACAGATTCTCCTTTCAGAAGCCAGATGGGCGGACTTCATATTAGGCTGGACAAATCCATTATCTCTCCAACTCCATACATGGGCCATCTTTGGGTGTTTTTTCAATGCACTTTGAGTCGAGCTCAACCTTCTCTCCCTCAGACTTCATGCTAGGGAAGGGTTTGTCAGGCATTTGCTTATGTCATCTTCTCCTACTGCATGGATCATTCTTTCTGTTTTGGGGATTTGGGCTTCCCTAGAATCCCTCACACAGGATTCCATGTATGCCTTTGCTCCTATTCATCTCTTACCCAGACTCTTGTCTATGATTCATTTCACCCCATATTGGGTTCTATTGTCAGCACCTTTTTGGCTTGCTCAAACATGGTTTCCTCTTCTTCAGTTGCTCCAGGAATGTTTACCACTACTTCTTCATTCATCCTTGTTGAAACAACCTCAGTACAACATTCAACACCTGGACTAAAAACTCCAGCTTCAAGCATGGAAGTTATGCAGTCATTTACCTGACCATAGGGGTTTAAGTTCTACAGTTTCCGTTTATTTGGCTATATCTTCCATCAACCTATTATGGCAATCTTTCGATGAAAATGGACTACATATTGTCATTAGTGTCTTTGGTGAATCTTCAACCCACTTCATCCAACAGTCTCCATAGTTTCAAGTTTTTTGACATAGATTTTTGAAAGGTTTGACTTATACCTTGCTTTATATACAGCATCTTTCGCTGTTCCCATTCACTCTTCAACATATATGAAGGTTTTTGACTCCTGTGCCATCTTGTTTTATGATACTTTCATATTCTTCATCCCAAATGACCGTTTCAATTGTCTAATTAGGACTTTAGAGTTGTTTTTTTCATGCCTTATCACTTTATCCCTTCAAACCTATGGCCTCCTGTTCTTTGTATCACCTTTCCCTTGAGGTATATTTCTATTGTTGTTAGCTTCTGGATGCAGCTGTTCTGATTTATTTGCCCTCCCTGTTCAGCAGACTCTATCCTTCCACCTCTTGTTTGCTCTATTCAGACAGATCCATTATACTGAACACTCTTGCTGTCAGAGAAGGGAATAAATTAGTTTTTCTTATTCTTTTTCCAGGCATTCTTTTTCTTCTTAAAAATCTATCATACCCAGATCTTTTGTGTCCAGTCAGAGCAATTAGATGTTCTGTGGCTCGTACGGAACTGTTCAGGGGCACTATGCACCAACTTTTTATTTAGTGGTATTCTGCAGTGTCTCTGGATTTATCACTCATTACATTCACCAGGGGGCTTTGGGAATTGATTCCTTTAGCCTATTCGGGGTTATCTGTTGTGGATTGAAATATACTCCACATCACTTGGCATCTATCAATGTCACTGTCTGCTCATCTGAACTGTTCTCTGGGGGATATTTTTTGGGCCAGGATGTGGACTTTTCCTAACATTTTCCTATCTCATTATCTTCATGATCTGGCAGTTTCCTCTTCTGTGGAATTCCCCCCACCATGACTACTTCTGCTAGATTGTAGCAGTTTTTCTTTTTTTTCCTTTGGATCCCACTCAGTGGTGAGTGTTGCCCAGTCAGGTGTGCTTGTATGTTTTTAATTCTGCACTAGCAACCTTTATATTGGTTCATGGTTGTGACAAGCTTTGTTGAGATGAGGGGTTCCATAAGACCTTCTAGACGCGATTCTGGATGGTAGTATTACCTCACAATACAAATCCAATGGACCACTACTCATGAACTATTACGAGTAAAGCTAAAGGGAATTTTGCCAGTCCCTGCTGATCTTAGAGCTGAATCAGTCAAGTTCGGATTTTCCTTTGGAGTGTTGAGTTTTCTCCACTCTCCTACCTGGGTCCCTGAAAGTTTTTCCCAGATCTCAGGAGTAGCAGGACAAACTTATGTGGGAGCCTACTTGTAAAACCAGTCCAGATTTGATTCTTAGCTATCCTGTGGGGATGTGCTTGAACCCACTTATGAACACTGTTAGGTCTTAGGTTGTTCATGCAGGAGGTCCACTATCTCCTCGTAAATCCGAATGCAACATGATACCATCTTAGGCCCTTGGTGGAACAGTGTTCCATGTCCTCTTCATAATTCCATAGAATTCTCTTCACCCACTTGGTTGGAGAGTGAAGATGACTGTTCGTAAATCCAGACCAGATGAGTTCTGGACCTTGGGTGGAGTATGGCATATATGATTCCATCAATCCAAGCCTGTGATGTTGCATTTTGGACTTCTTCAGGTTGATCAGAAGGATTGTCTACTTTGGTGTTGCTTTCTTTCGTAAATCCGTTTGTTCGAAACATCATTCCGTGGCTGCTGGTATGGACCCTATCACAAAGATATGTATATATTTCTGGTCCAACTACCCTTGCCACCAATGGGGATATAGGTACCATGACCCCTTAAATCCAGCCCAGAGTCGTGGAACCTTGGCTGCGTGGTTGGAGCTGGCCCATCATACTTATTCGTGTAATATTACACTTTTTCACTTTTCTGTAGAGCATACCCATTCTGGATGTAGTGTGGTTTTCCCCACTTGGGTACCACTTCTCGTGGTACACCTTTGTTTTATGCAGATGCTTTCTGTGTGAACTATTCCCTTACCAGCCCCTCCACCTTCTCAATGTGGGATTCTAGCAATAAGTGTCAGCAGAGGTATGTATGTTGTGGAAGTTATCATTTTCATAATCTGAAAATGTATTTCTAAACATACTTTCTTCCACTGACACTCTCCCTCCCCACTAAGAGCCAGTGTTAGTGACCGGGATGGTGTAAGTCTAAAAAATTATATTGTTGACATACAGTGCTTATATACAGTATCTGCATAGAGGGTGTGTGAGGGCCAGTGTAAAGTTTTGCAAATTAGATATTGCTGAGGGAAATTGAGTGGGGTATAAAAGCTGGAGCAAGTGAACACGATGTTTAGATGAAGATCGAGAAATAGCTATATGTGTCAGCAGAGGTAAGTATGTTTGGAAATACATTTTCAGATTATGAAAATAATAACTTGAAATTGAACAATTATTTTTCTTTTATTATTTCATGTTTTTGACTGCTTGGAACTGTTAGAAGCATTGAGTAAAGAAGAAAAGGGAGCAAAAAATATTCATATTTTACAGTAAGGAATTTTGTGGCTGGTGTGATTAGTTCGGTTGATTTCATCCATCATGGCATTTTTTCATGAATATTACATTGTCCAAAACACAATATGATTGATAATTCTTTATGATTCTAAGTATAACAGAATTACTGAAGACATGACAGTGTGTATACATAATTGTTTATTTCAAAATATACTTAACTCTGCTGACACTATAGCTATTTCTGGATCTCCAGGGTTTCCACTATTTGCCCATCTGAGCAGTGAAAATGCTTGCTCCAGTCTATACCACACACGAATGCCCTTGACAAATTCTAATTTGCAAATTTCACCACCAACTTCAATGCACCCTCTATCTAGGTACTGTATATAGGCATCTCATTCAGATAACGTAATCACTTTTTCTTGACAAAGCAATCAGCACTGGTTTTTATAAATGGGAGTGCTGTGATTATTCACAATTTATGTTGCAACTTTGAACGTGGTTTGCGTTAATATGGTTATGTTTTCGTATATTTATAAATTACTTTAACAAAAAACGTACTATCAGGTCTACTCAAAACCCTTCATATTCTTTGACCCAAATGACCTTTTCAATTACCAAATTGGGATTTTACAGTTGTTTTACATGCATTGTCTCATCCTCCCTTCGAGCCCTTAGCTTCGTGTTCTTTGTTTAACCTTTCTCTTAAATTGTATATTTTTTGTTGTTATTGGCTTGTGGATGTCGTCGGTTGGAGTTGTTTGCTGTGCTTTGGACTGTATATCATTACACATTTGTCCTGCTTTACCCCAAAGGTCCTTTCTGTCCAAGACTTACTCTGACAACTAGGGAATGGGAAAGATCCTTCTGACCAATCAGTTGCCAGCCATTTCTCACCTTTATGACCACTCCAGTCCTGACTGTTTGTTATGTCCTGTTAGGGCCCTCAAGTGTTACGTAGCTCGTACTAACTCATTTTGATGTAGTAGGAATAGATAGTTCATTCATTGGAATCTTTCTTTTTCCCGTTACTTATCTCCCATTTTCCTAACGAGGTGGCTTTGTAAATTGATTCACATGACCTATTATGAATTATTGGTACAGGAGAGGAATCTTTTGCATATCATATCTCTATGTCAATGCCCAGTTGAATTTCTCTCTGGAACACATTACATGATCTGGCAGTTTCCTCTTCTGAAGTTTTTTGACTAACCCCTGTAGCTATTTTGACCAGATTTGTTAGATTTTCACCAGAGATGAGCATTTTC
Organism: Limulus polyphemus; assembly: GCF_000517525.1. Classification (NCBI taxonomy): domain Eukaryota; kingdom Metazoa; phylum Arthropoda; class Merostomata; order Xiphosura; family Limulidae; genus Limulus; species Limulus polyphemus. The sequence continues at coordinate 50,007 of NW_013670881.1, read as the reverse complement.
CTCAAACATATACTCTTTTTTTTTTCTTACCAGGGTATCTTTATTTTTTCACTAGATCCCACTCTGTGGTGAATGTTGCCCGGGCAGGTATGCTTTCTCTTTTCAATTCCGCACTAGCAACCACTTTCACTATAATTACTACAGGTTGCAACAGGCTATGTCGAAATTGGGTGTTCCATAAGACCACCGAGGCACCTACCGAATGGTATTACCTTATTATTATGGACTGCTTCCAGTTGCTGGGGTGGTGGACAGAAGCTTTTCCTCCAGAGTGTTCCTCCACTCTTGGAGAAGAGAGCAAAGTTGAGGGCCCTCCTACTTCTGGATGTTTTTCCCACATCTCAGTAGGAGTGGCACCAGCCTCCACGGGAGCCTACTCATAATTCTGGTTCAGATTTGAAACAAAGATATCTGGTTGGGGAATGCATGGCCCTTCTCTTTGATCAATGTCGGTTTCGTATATTGTTGCTGGAAGGAGGTCCACTATCTCCTCATAATTTGAATGCGAAGTGGTCCCATCCTAGGTCCTTGGTTGAGCACAGGTTCCACATCCTCTCTATAATTCAAGGGGTAAGCAGAATACTCCTTACCCTCTTGGTTGGGGAGTGAGGATGAATGTTCATAATTCCAGACCGGATGAGTTCTGTTTCTTTGGTTGAGTACAGCATACACAGTCTTGTCATTCTGAGCCTGAGGTGATGCATTTTGGACTTCTTCAGGTGGAGGAGAAAGTTTGTCCATTTTGGTGTTGCCTTTCTTTCTCGTCATGATTCTGGTGGTGCAAAATGCATCACTCTATGGGTACAAAGTATTTTTAACATTGCAGTCTAATAGCCCTAGCCACCAACGTGGGATATAGGTACAACAACCTCTTAATTCCCATCCTGAGTTGTGGAACCTCGGCTTTCTGGTTGGGGCTGGCCTGTACTGATGATTACTCATATTCTATTCCACCTTTGATATTGGAACTGAGTTTCTTGTGAAGAGTATACCTGTTCTGGATGTAGTACAGTTCCCTCACTCTTGTACCATCTTTATCTTGATACACTTGTGTTCTATAAAGACACTTTCTGTATGGTTCATGCCTACATGGCCTCTCCACCTTCTCAATGTAGGATTCTAGCTACAGCAGAGATAAGTATGTTTTGTAAGTTAACATTTTCCTAAACTGAAAATGTATTTCCAATAATACTTACCTCCGCTGACACTCTCCCACTCTACCTCTCCACTAAAAGCTGGTTTATGTCTCAAAAAAGTGATTACATTATCTGAATGATGTGCTTATATACAGTACATGGATAGAGGGCACATTGAAGTTGGTGGAGAATTTTGCAAATTAGAATTTGCCAAGGGCACTTGAGTGGGGTATAAAAGACTGGAGCAAGCATTTTCAATGCTTAGATGGGCAAATTGTGGAAAACTCTGGAGATCGAGAAATAACTATAGTGTCAGCAGAGGTAAGTATTATTGGAAATACATTTTCAGTTTAAGAAAATGTTAACCTTTAGATTTCAACTGTGAAAATTTGCGTATTTCTTTGAAACAATACTGCAACAAGATATCTTAATTTGGGTGTGAAATATGTTGTACACCCATCCATAAAAGGTACCAAAGTGTTCCAATTATTGTCCTACATATTATACAACTGTAATAAGTTTGAGCAATGAGTACTGATGTACTTATGTTTGTCATAATTTATTAGTCTATACTACATTAGAGGCT
>NW_013670881.1:33323-47642 GCF_000517525.1 Limulus polyphemus | reverse complement strand
ATTTTAATTTAAAGTTGTTGTCAAACATGCACATCTGTTAGATATGATGATTGTTTAACTATTTCACTAAATAAAGGAACATGTACCCCACCTATCTGTTAAATCCTTTGCTACTAAGTAGACAAATGTCTACTTAGTAGTGGCATAAGTATGCCCCTGCAATTATGTGTGTGTGTGTGTGTTGGGGGTGGGGATGAAGGGCCTGACAAACTTAAGAATTGCTAAGAAGAGAAGAAACATAAAAATTAATTTGTTTGAGCTAAAGGACAATTGCATTATTCTGTTAAGTTAATGATACCAGTCAGTCAGAATCGTAACTACAATTATAGGGAAATCAATATAGGGGACCCAGTTACTTTTTATGTGGGGGGCATCTTTTGTAGTTACACCACTGCACAAAGGTATCAAATCCTTTACTACTCAGTAGTTATACATCTCATAAAGGTGTCAAATCCTTTACTACTCAGTAGTTATACATCTCATAAAGGTGTTAAATTATTTGTTATTCAAGAGATATGTGTCCCACAAAGGTGTTAGATCCTTTGTTATTCAAGGGACATGTATCCTACATAGGTAGTAAATCCCTTTGCTACTTGAGGGACTTTGAAGACTGGTAGTAAAATTGACTTGCCTGATTTAACATTTGATTAGTTTGTGTGATTACACTAAAAGTGACATGTTGCACATTGTACACTAAAAAAAAAGCAAGAGTGTTTCATTTGCATTTTAAGTATTATTTTACTAATAAACTTATCCCATGCCTTCTGTTTCATGTTGATTGTCAGCAAGGAAATACTAGATTATGTGCTAGTTGTTTAGTTCAAGATGTTTGATTATAAACTAATTATTTGTTCCTGCCAGAGTAAGTTTTATTTGTATAAATTTGAACTTTTCTTTTGTTAGAGAAATAGGAATATAAGGTATGTCTTTCATGTATTTTATAATTTAACTAATCTTCTACTAAGATTTGTATAGGCAATTTTCTTTGAAAGTTGATAAATAGGAGAGATCATATATTTTTCATCAGATGAACTTTAACTATCAATATGTAGATTTGTAAATATTGAAAGTTATAAATATATCACCTAAACTTGTTTTGCATTCATGGATTGGTAACTCCTGTCTCTAATAATTGGAGTAATGGAACAAGCTTCATATAACAGCTCTAATTAATGACCATGTAGATATTAATTCCAACACTGTTTGCTGCACTTTATCACATGAAGAGGCATGAAGGAGATTTGAAATATCATTAAAATATCCAATTTTCTAGGTAACTTCAAATGCTATTCTTATAGATCAAATCTCTTTCACATGCCAGATATATCTTCTGAAAATAATGTTGATGGGGTTCCAGTTTATGAGAGTGCATTGTTTTTCTTTGAGCTGATGTTTAATTAGGTTTCTGTAAAACTTTCTCTTTTACAGTGCTTTCAGAGCTCGAGGGACTGGCTTAACCAACTTCAATGAAATTTGATAAAAAAAGTTGAGGTGAACCATCAAAAAATTGAATTTAAATAAATAATCAATTTTATAAATAATTTGAGTTTGGCAGCTATTTCTATTTTACTACTTAAATGACATGAATGTTCACTCAACTGACTGAGAATGTTGATGTCAAAGTATGTGAAAGTGACTTTTAATGCTACACGTAGCACAGGTACTTTTGCATTATGCACTATAATACAAATGAGAAGCATTATTCTTTAAGCCCAGCATTGATGGGTGCCTTTGCTGCTATTTTGTTAAAATTGAGTGGTAATTAGTTAAAAGGTAAATGAACTAATCTGTTTCTGTAAAAGCATTCCTCTACATTATTTCCTTTCAGTATCATTTATTTTCGAATGTGAGAATTGAGAAATACTCTTAAGCATGTAATATGTAATACAAAACTTATACTGTTGATTGTGTTCACATTGATTAACCTCTCAGTTTTACTGTAAAAGTATTTTTATTTAATAGAAATAGATATTAATGTACTCAGCTTAGATTTTTACCATTTTGGTTCTATAGGTGATGGTTTCAGTTTTAGCTTTAGATCTTTCTTTCGTTCTTTAAAATAAAGCTTTACAAATTATAATAATTTGTAAAAGTGCCCATCTTAAAAAAGGATACAAACAGAGCTGTAAAACCTGCATTAGTATATACAATTCATTGTACTAAAGGTTTTGTAGAGCTGTAAAACCTGCATTAGTATATACAATTCATTGTACTAAAGGTTTTGTAGAAGTTATTAGTTAACACAATCACTGATATAAAGCCATGGCAGTCACTAGGATCGGTTAAGAGCTTTGTCTCATTATTAATAAGTAGGTTTTATTCTTCAATTGTAAAGTGTTTTTTTTTTCTTTACTTGATGTGTATTCTTTCCTGTTCATATAAATTTAATGGTAATGGAGCATTTTCCTGTTTTTGAGAGACCCTCTTCAGATATGTGTTATTAGAAATATATAAAAAAAGCTTTCATGATGCCTTATGTTCTTCAGCAAAAAAAAATAGTTAATATTTATTATTTTACTACAAGTTGCATCTTTTACAGTAAGGAAGAATATTTTTAAAACAGGTACAACATTTCGATCACTGGTGCAATCATTCTCAAGTATCTAGTGATTGAAATGTCATACCTGTTTTAAAATATTCTTCTTTACTGTAAAAGCTGTAACTTGTAATGAGATAATACTTATAACCTATAAGTAAACTCAAAATGAAACTATAGTTAATACTTGTTCTTAAAGCCATGACAATTCCATTTCAGTCTACAATAATTTTTAAGTTATACCAAGTGAGATAACTATTTTTAAACTTTTTCTTAACATTAGATTCTTTCTATTGATTTCATATTTTAAAGGCTCTATTTGTAGTCATGTAAGACTGGTATTACTACTGTTGTTTACACAATTTTAATAGACTGTAATGTATTTGTTATTAGGTGATGTTTAATTTCAATAGTATTCTGTTAGTCATTGTTACCAATACAAGCTTATTGTTAGAGTAAATGGTTTTCGGAAAACCTTTTTTCTTTGTTAATATAAAAACAGTTGTTGTTCAATTAATTGAGATACTTTTATATCATTGTGGCTGCTGTAGCTTTATTGTTATTGAATTAAGCTGAGGTTACTGTTTGTAGATATTTTATTGGTTTGCAGTAAAGTCTTTGTCATTTTCATTTTTAGGATTTTAATATTTGTACATAATGCTTAGGTCTGAAAAGTTTGTCCAGGGGTTGTATGTTCTGATGAAGTTTTCTACAAAACTGCATTAAAAGCAAATTCTTGGTTCTAATATGCTTCCTTTTGTGTATGAAAGACTAAACTTTTTATATCATTGTCAGTAGATTCAACAGTACAGCAGAAACTTTCTCCTTCGTCATCTCATGTTCTATCTTCCCTTCCTTTACCGAAAGAATTAGCATGGTCATTGTCTCCTCTGCCATACTGGGCAAGAGGTACATCACTTTCATTACATGTTTTGTTACTTTACTTCATTCTCAAGCCAAAATGTTTTCACTGAAGATTAAAGAGACCTGCACAATATAATTGTAACTCTTTAGGTAGCTCCTAAAAAAGGACTAAGATATTCAAGAATTAAAACTACTGCACTTATCACTCTTGGTTTTATAGAGAAATATGTATATATATATTTTTTTTTTACATAATGACTTTATGAAGTCAACAATATACAAAGTTGTATAGCTATTTGAAGAATTTGAATTATCTGATTGAAAAGGTACAGTGTATTGTACATACAAGAAATAACTGGAAAGTTGGATGTCTGTATAATTGTATTGGTGTACATACACCAGCTGCTCTACTTACTGGCTACTCTACATTGTGAAATAAAAAAGCTTTCAGTTATTGCCTTGCTGGTAAAGAATGCAACACAAGAGTAAAAGTGATGAAGCACCTTAAACATTTATTTTTTAATGACTGTATATATAAATAGTTTTGAAGCATTGATGTTTTTAATAAAAAGGACATGGGATTTTAAAATGAACATTACTGTGCAGGTCTCTTCATGGTTGAATCAGGAGAATATTTAATTATAATTTTGTTCTGACTATGCTGTAATTTGAGCATTAGACCTTGTGAATGAAATAGCTCATTACTAAAGAAGTATAGTGCATGTTTTCTTCAAATAATGAATAAAATGTCTATTATAACTTTATATTATTTTGATAATATATTTTAACATCAAAAAATCATGTTTATGCATGTTGTTGTTTTCTAACATTTAACAGTGGGAGTTTGTGAGTTTAATCCATAAAGTATGTTTATTTTGTCTATTATCAAATGTGAAACAATAATTATTAACCTTCAAGCAATAAATTTTTACTGCATGACTGATCTATCTTGTTAATGTATTGCTTATACTTTTCTGTTAAAACTTGGAAAGCTCACTAGAATTTTTAAAGTTCTCTTATTTACAGTTTGAATTATCTATTTATATACTTTTTTCCCAAATGGGGAGGCAGAAAAATAAAGGATATTTAACAGAAAAAATTTAGACGTAGATAACTGTCATAAACTTTATACTGACCAATCCACTAACCAAACTTCTTACATTGGTATGAATGTCAACTGCCAGGAGATACGTCAAACCTGCTCCATAAGGAACATTATTCTGAGTTTAAGAAGGACTACCCATTATCATCTGAAGGAGGTAAACCTGAAAACTATAGATTGGTCTGCAATGCAGTAGTAACAACACTTAAGAACTGCAGTTTTATTGCATAGAATTTTGTTCCTGTTTAGCACAGCACTCTTTAATGAAGATGAACTGGAGTTTAAAATAATGATTTGCTTTTGACACTTCCTTAAGAATATATTGTTATATTGCTATGATTTTAACATGATGCTTCTATTTTGGGAATCTATTGCAACAAAGCATGGTTCATTGTTCATGGTCACTGTTTCATGCAAAGCATGGTTATAGTATTTAGTTTTTTGTGCATGTGAGTTCCATTTGGACTATTCTAATTTTTTAGCATGTCTTATATTTTCTTTATCGTCCTTGAAGTTGGTTTTGTTTTTTAACTTGAAAGATAGTTGATAGTCAGTTTTAGCATAGTATATGTAATATTTTGATAGATTTTTACTTGGTTTTCTTTCGTAGTGAAATGAATCTTGAGCACTTCATGTTAATAAAGTTATAGAACTACTTTTATATTATTTTACACTAGCTTAGCTACTATTTAAAAACGTATTTTTATATTGAATTGATTATGTGTCCTTATTGCTGTCATCATGTTTTGTCTTAACCATTTGTACACTGTAAAGCTAGACCTACATTATAGTGTGAATAGACAACTTTTCCAAGATATGTGACTTGTACAGAAAAGTATTAAAGAAATATATTCTCAAGGATGGCATAGATATTTTTGATTGATATCAAGAATTCTCCACTTGTGGTTGTACTTTTATTTTCTTAATTTGTTTGATCCTGATTAACTGACATTTATACCAATGTTAATATACCTAAATAGTGGTAATATTTCATAGAACAAAAAAGAGTTAATTTTGTCTCTTCCTTACTATCAGTTACAGCACTCCTGTTTCTTATCCTTGTTATTAGTATCTAACATGTTTATTATCATGTTTGAACAAGAAAGAATTATTAAAAGCATTCTTGTATGCTTGAAAATTACTCTGCTATTTTTCAAACACATCAGTAAATTGTGTTTGAAATGATATTAGGTACACAGTAATGTAAAAACTATATAGTTACTAGACATTCATACATTAGGAAATAGGTTTATCCTGCGTGTATATATTTGTTACGGCTTGACAACTGTAATATTGTACCTGTAACAATACCATGTATGGAAGAATTTGATCAGGTTGAATGTGTTATTGACCAACATATACAAATACTTGTTCTTTTCTCTGTTGTAAACTAAATGTTGTTCTGAGGAGCAAGTGATGTACATATATAGGTATGTATATTTCTACATGTGTAAAACATTATTATGTTGTAAAGTGAACTACAAAACTGTTGTCACATGTTACAGTAAAAGCCTAATGGTTGCATGTGACTCTGATATTATGTTTGTATTGTTTGAAAAAGGTTTGCAAGTAAGACATTTGTGTGATTGTTTGCAAAATACTAAAAATTAACCCCTTTTTGTGTGCTGGTGTTTTATACTTTGTGTATCATTAATCTAACCAATAATAAAAGTGTTTTGAGTTTTGCTGGTTTTTCTCTGTGATAACAAGATTATATTGCATAATAGACTATATGTTATCTTTAGTACAGTAAAATTCAATATTGTAAATTCCTATGATTGTAAAAATGAGAAATATTTCATAATAAAAATTTAATAATAATATTAAAAAATTAAAAATACCACCAGGAATAACAATTTGGCTTGTTTCATACAATTTTTTGGTTTTAATGCCTGATAAATGATGGAAATCTTCTACAAGACTTATGTAAACTATGCAAGTTTAAATATATAACAGATAGAAAGCTTTATTGCATTAATTTTCAGGAACCTCCTGAAAGTTTAGAATTATTGTGTAATAGTTTTATTTGTGAGTTATATATCCACACTGATCCTTATTAATTTCAGTGTAGTACAGTAGTAATCAGTAATTTTTACTGTATTAAGAAGCCTAGCTTGGATCATACAGCTTAGCTCATCTTCTAATTCATAAATTTTAATTAACATCAAGAGATTCTTGTTGGCAAATGAAAGATCTTGCTTTTCTAGAATTGTTGGCTTTTTATCATTTCATCAACAAGGTTGTACAAAAAAAATTAATCATGTAAAATAGCTGCTGTTTGAAAGTGTGTTTACAGAAAGCAAATAGGCTTAAATGAACCTATTATTATGTTGATATACACAATGAAAGATTTAATAATTAAGAGAAGTTTGATTTGTCTTAGTGGGGAGATTGACATGGCTAATGTGACTGGACTTGTAATCCAGAAATTCATAATTTGCATAAAAAATGCTCTGCATTTTGGTGCTGTGGGTGCACTATAAGAATGATAGTCCAATCCCACTAAAAAAATAGCCGGTTAGTGCTGTTGATTAGCTGCCTTCCCTCTAATCTGTTAGTTCTAAATTAGGAACAGCTAAATATAGATAGCTCTTATGTAGTTTTGCACAAAATTTTGAAATAAAAGTTTCAGTTACTTATGTGTATCAAAGGGTCAAAATTCATCATTAACCATATTTAGAATAAATGATTTTCTTGTATGTTCCAGTTGTGAATATGTGCCTCAGAGAGGTTATAACTCGCTTTATATTTTATGTAAGTGTCTTTTCTTAGATTATATTTTAAGTATTGAAATCATACCGATTATTTGGCTTAAAAGTTTAATATTTTATTCTCAAGTGTGAATCCATAATTTTGACTTGTCTTATTAAAACTCCAGTCTCTTGAAACATTTCAAAAAATTTTCAGCCAAGGCTTGTTGTTATGCCACCTTTAATTTGTTCTCTATAAACTTTCATCCAAATTTTCTAATAGCTCTTAAAATATATTTATACTGTTCTTAAACAAATACAATATCTTTTGTATTTTCTTGCAATGCCTAACTTTGTCAGCAAGTGTATGTGGATAACATATATGTCATATTTTTTGCTCTTAACTATGCATTGCGTATGTTTTAGTATATTTTCTTGAAATCTAAATGAGCTAAATTACATCTGTGAAAAATAGGATTATTAAAATTTGTTAAGATTATTTACCAAGGAAAAGCCTTAAAGGCTGAAAACATCAAACTAATCTATCAATTCTGGGTGTGGATTACATTATAGTATTGTTTTTTCCCATTTATTTTACCTAGCAAAAAATAATCATTAATAGCCACTTTAATAATTGAGTTATGTGTATTGTATTGGTAAGTCATTTGGTTGATGTCATCACTGGAGAAACATGGTTAGTCATTTTCATGTAATATAAGCACTGATTCTAGAAATGTAAGCCTGGCATGGTCAGGTAGTTAGGGTGCTCAACTAACAATCTGTGGGTCATGGGTTCGAATCCCCATCCCACCAAACATGCTCTCTCTTTCAGCCATGGGGGCATTATAATGTGATGCTCAATCCCATTATTCATATGTAAAAGAGTAGCCCAAGAGTTGGCAGTAGATGGTGATGACTAGCTGATTTCCCTCTAATCTTTCATTGCTAAATTAGGGACTGCTAGCACAGGCAACCATGGTGTAGCTTTCCACGAAATTCAAAACAAATCAATTTAGAAATGTAAGAAGCTGGTATTGGGAAGGGAAGCGTTTTAAAAAAAAGGTTGAAATTGTCAATATCCTGTAAAAGTTCTACTTCATTTCTAAGAATTGTATGATCTTCAGCTATCAAAATATGAATTTAAAGTGATTTGTCTTTTAGGTACATGTATTTCTATTAACACTTTATAAAATTTACTTTTCTAATATTAAAACAAATGTTTCGAGATATATTAATCATTCTCTAAATCTACAAAACTAGTAACAGTAATTATTTATATAATCCTTCTTTCTCAAAATTTCAAGCTCCACCACGTCCACCTTTACCAGGCCAGGAAGATGTACCCCCACCTCGTCCTCCCCCTCCAGAAACAGATGATGAGTTTGAAGCATCATTTCCAGCTCTTCAGCCAAATCAGCCAATCATGGTAAATCAGTTTGGGTATTAGCTTTGTTTTCTTTTAGTTAAACTTTTGCTATCATGCAAGCATTTGGTTTGTGTATCTAATTTTATATATTTATTTGATGATGTTGAACTTTGTTCCTATATTCTCATTTAAAAGAACTTATTGGAAATTGCATTTGGGCAATAATTGTGCTCACTAGATTACAGACAATGACATATTTAATAATATTTCAATCAGATGGCAGATCAATGTTCTAATTGTGTCCTAGTGACAGTGATAGGCTTTCACATATGGGTTGTGGTTGCCAAAGAAAAATTAGCAGTTCTTAGATTCATTTGGCAGCTCTTATCTATTAAGTGTTATTTGTCTGATGTGTTACATGTTTGTATAAGTTGCTGTGTTTTATTAAAACATTTAAATTTATATATTTACCTAGGAAAATCAATACAATGGTGTTCAGTCACCTCTTGATTCTTATTCATGCTAAGATAATTTGTCTCGGTGTACTCATATTTCCAATACAGTACTTCCCTCTTCTCACAAGATTAGCTATTCTCATTTATTGCTGTCCGCTATATGCAAACTTTTTTTATTATGCATGCTACAAGCCTTCTGCACCCTCAAATAATTCCAACGTGTGTCTCATACAAATCATTATGCATCACTTCTCCACCAATAGGAGAATAGTACACTCACATGTGACTCCCTCTATGTGCATCTACCGAATTATCACTTCTCATTTGGCAGTGCTTGCACTCAGGCATTTTTCTTTTTCATCTTGATTAGAGTTTGAGATTGCATTAGTTCTTGAGGTGGTTTAATTTCACATACTCAGTTTTTTTGTTTTTTTTAAAGCATTCAGGTTCAATTATCCATGTTCTAGTGGCATTTATTTCTTACTTTAAATGCTTTTGTCGACTGATACAAATGAATTCCGAAATTACTTTCACCACTCGGGTATCTCACATTCAACAGGTGCTTCTTTTGTGGTCCCTTTCCACTATCCATCTCCTGTCTGAGGCTTTTCACAGAAATCCTGAAGGATTTTCTGGGGACATCCTCTCCCTACTTACTTCCACGTTGGCTCATTTGACATCTCAGGCTCTGTTTTAAGAAATTTTGTCTTTGATACCGTCCTGGAATCTCGGGTGGCATCTGTCCAGCAACAATCTACCCTTTCCCATATGGTAGCTCATTTATCTCATTCAGAGCCGAGTGCGGTGCCAATTCCAGTTTCCCATCCTTTCCATTCCTAGCCCTTACCTGACGATGCACAATACGCTGCCACTAGTTCTGGTGGGAGCTCGATTTGCGACCTTTGTTCATTGGTAGTATCCTTTCAATACCAATGTTTGGGTTCTTCGGGTTTTGTCAGAGGGCCTCGATATTCTATTTCTTGCCCCACCTCCCTTGTCCCCGATATCTGTTTCCTTCCCTTCTCCTTGGGATCTCATAACTTGTCAGCATCTATCAGAGGCAGTACAAGACCTCCTCACCCACCAGGCTATCGAACCTGTTTCACATCATTCACTGGGGTTGTCCCCAAAAAGACCGGGGACTGGAGACCTGTCATCGATCTGTCCTGCCTCAATCAATTGTTCACCTCCCACGTTTCACCATGGAGTCCTAACTTACTCTTCGGTGGGCATTTTCTCTGGGTCTCTGGATGACCAAGATGGATGTCTCATATGATTATCTGCATATTCCCATTTCAGAATGCTCTCGTCTTTATCTTCGGTTCATCTATCGAGGGGTGGTGTACCCTTCAGGCTGGCTTTTGCTCCTTATGTTTTCTGTCGGGTGGTTAGAGCTTTTACTCTTCATCTTTGTGCCTTGAGACTGTATTTCCATTTTTACATGGATGACTTGGCTACTTCTGGTCCATGCCGAACAGGAGTTAGCCAGTCATACTCATCATCTTTTTCTCGAAGCTGCTCAGGTAGACTGGTTGATCAAATTAGAGAAATCCTTTCTGCATCCTACCCAATACGTTGTGCATTTGGTTGTTGTTTTCAACACTCACTTCAGTCAGGCCCAAGCTACCCCTCTCCGACTCTGTTATATGGAATTGTCAGTTTGCCACACCCTTTCTGCACATGAGTTTCTGCTGCTTTTGGAGATGTAGTCTTCTATGACACCGCTAATCTCTCTTGGCCAAGCACACATGCACTTCCTTCAGTGGGCTCTGCACGATCAATGGAATATTGCTCGGGATCCCTTGGATGCTCCCATAACACTAATTCCTTCCATTGTAGATGATCTCCTTTGGTGGTTGGACAAGTACACATCGACGAATGACCTGCTTCCTCTTCCTGATTTAGATTTACATCTTTTTACGGATGTATCCTTTCAGGGCTGGGGTGCATGGGTCAATCACCAGGAGGCTTTGGGGCTTTGGTCTGTTGACAAATGGTCTTTACATATCAACATCCTAGAGCTCCTAGCATTTCTCGAGCTTTGGATCACTTTCTTCCCATTGCCAGACAATGTCTGCAATGATCCATTCATACAAATCAACAGTGGTGCCTTATATCAATCACTAAGGTGGCACCTGATCAAGATCCCTCTGTTTTCATACATTGGATCTCATATAGTGGTCTCACTCGCAACACATTTGTATAATTGCATGTCATGTCCTGGGTTCTTTCAACCTCATGGCGGATCGTCTTTCCCTTATCCATGCCACTCCAGGCTGGGTCCTTCTGATCGTACCCTCCTGGCCACCTCAACCATGGTTTCCTCGTTTACTATAACTACAGTTATTCCCTCCTGTACCACTTCCATTATTATTAAAATTCCTTCATCAACTCCAGTCACTGGTTCTGCATCCTGCACTTCATGTCCTCCATCTTCATGCCTGGCTTTCATCCAGTCCTTGACGAGGAGATCTGGTTTCTCCTATTGTATAGCTTTTCATTTGACTCAAATCCATTCGTCCTTCCTCCATACAGTGTGTCAGTGAAAGTAGAAGGTCTTTCACACATGGGCCCAGGCTCTGGGATTTCCTGCTACTCGTCCTACTGTTGCTGATGTCTCTGAGTTTCTCACGTGGCTTTTCGCATGGAGGTCTTTGGTCTCCTCAATTTCAGGCTATCAGGCAGCTTTATCCTATACCTTTTATCTTTCTCATTACTGCAGGGTTTTTTCTCTAACCCGTCCCTACCATGTTAATCCACTCCTTCCAGATTCGTTGACCTACTCTTCCAGATTGGGACATTAACATGGTCCTCCATTCCCTTCTTTATCTCTCTTCAAACCTATTTCCCCGTGTTCTTTGTTTCACCTGTCCTATAAGGCGTATTTTCTTCTCCTTTAGGCCTGTGGGTGTCTGATTTGTTTGCCATCGATGTTACATGCACACTTTACCACCATACCTATTTTTCTCCTTTATCCAGATCATTCATTCCTTCCTTCCCAAAAACCTCAGGGGCTCATGAGGGTAACTCCTCTTTTTCGCCTATTTACCTTCCTTCTAATTCTCATCTCTATCCACGTCCCAATCCGGATAGACTACTGTGTCCTGTGCATGCTCTTCATTGTTATATTACCTGCACAGCTTCCTTCCGTGGTTCCAGTTCCCGTCTCTTTATTCAATGGCAACCACCCTCTTCCTCTTGGGATCTTTCTCACTTTACCCTTACCAATTGGATTCATTGTTTAATCCAGTTGGCTTATTCCTCTTTGTCCCCTTCCCAATGTGGTTTGTTCCATATTACTTCCCATAGAGTCTGACACCTCACCTTTTCCCTTGCTTACATCTTCATTGGCCTTTGGAGGAAATCCTACAATTAGGCAAGTGGACCAACCCTAACATATTTATCTCCCATTATTTACATCATATCACGGTTTTGGCTTCCTCGGGTTTTCCCCTTTCATGTGTGGCTGTGCTTCAGACTTCGGTGTGACTCCGACACTGGATAAATCTTTATTAATATTTTCTTTTTGTTCAGGGGCCCATTCTTCATACCTTCATTACATGGATTACATTTCCTTGGCTCTTTTTCGTTCTCTCTTATTACGTGAATGTTATTGCCCTTTGGATGGTCCTGACCTGTTTCATGGTTGCAGGAGTTGATTGCATGCAGTAGACTTCCTTTTGAGACCAGATGTCAAATTCTTGGATCTATAGATCAGATCTAATCCTCTGTAATACCCAGGATTTAGAGTAGTTCTATATGTTTCTCAAGTTAGGATCACTTTGTTACCACATTCTATCCCACTTGAATGTGCTTCTCTCATTTTCCACCATAATATCTTGCATATTCCACATATGGACAAAGAGTATACCTGGATTAGAAGTGGTGCGGTTCCCTTCCTCGGATCTTACTCTCTCATCTACAGAGATATCCTTTGGATCATTTTGGGTGGTATGTCTGTTCTTCTCTCACACTGATTCCTCCTCCTAATCATTGTGAGATTCTAGCTAATCTTGTAAGCAGAGGTAAGTACTGTATCAGAAGTTATAATTTTCCTATACTGAAAATGTATTTCCAAGAGATAATTTGCTCCACTCACGCTTCCCAATCTTCCTCCCCACTGACTTCAGGTGCTTCCGTTGTCTGTCAAACTTTGAAGTGATAGTTCGGTAGAGGTGCATAGAGGGAGTCCCATGCATCACGTGAGTGTACTATTTTCCTATTGGTGGATAAGTGACACATGATGATTTGCATGAGAGACACATTGGAATCATTTGATTCTAATAGTGGGGGTGTGGAAGGCTTGTGGCATGTGTAATGAAAAATTTCACATATAGAGGGCAGCAATGAATGAGAATAGCTAATCTTGTGAGAGGAGGAAAGTACCTATCGGAAATACATTTTCAGTATAGGAAAATTATAAATTTCCGGTATGTATGTCAAAAAGCAAATTTTATAAAATACTCAGTTTATTAATACAGAAAGAGAAATAAAAAGGTGTGTTTTATTTCAGATGTGGTTAAAATATGTTTCTTATAATTGATCTAACTTTTTAGAACAATTTATGAACATTTTCAATAAATAAAATTAACTTTATTTTGGCTACTCATTATTTTTATATTTAAGATTTACTTTTTATCAAACACTAAGACCATTCATAAAGAAAGTGATTTGAAAATGTTTAATAATAATAACATCTTAGTTGTGCCCATCATTAACCAATTTATTAAAATCCAATTTTTTATGACTGTAAGCGAAAAAGTTTATTTTAGTAAATGCTTATTATTTTATTATTTTTTCTGAAGTTTTGAGAGCCAGAATTTTTCATCATTAATTTTTATAGTCACCTACTGAAAAAAAAACTGAAGTGATTTTATATATTAGCATTATGAAAATAAAAATGAAAGGAGTAATTTTGTATTCTGAACTATTGTAAGGTTGGTTTGTTAAATATGTTTTTAATTTTTAAGAATCTATGTACAGATGTAGGTTCTAGTATAACATAATTTAATTTTTTAATTAATTTACTTAATTTTTGTGGTATGTATGTATGTGTGTTTATATTCCAATAGCCCTTCCACAAAACTAGTGTTCTCAGTCAACAAAATCATTCAGAAATTCAGATGCCACCCCATTTTCATCCACAAAATGACAGTAATGGTTTATTGCATTTCTACATCCAAAGATGACATGGAAAAAATTTATACACTTTATTAACTATTTTTTATTAACTGACCTCATAACCATTTTGTGATTGTTATAGTTTTCATGCTATAATTTTTAAATTAGTAAGCGAATGTTAATGA
>NW_013670881.1:27194-32360 GCF_000517525.1 Limulus polyphemus | reverse complement strand
TGACTACACAAACATCTAATTTGAACTAGTGCTGCATTCAACATACCATGTGTCACACAAAAATTAATGTTTATCTGTGATTTTTAATATTTTCTTATAAAAATGGAAATTGAGTAGTATATATTACTAAAATTTGAATTATAATCTACCGTTTGATACCAAAGTTATTGACATAAGTTCATGAAATAGTAGTTCAATAAACTTTTGAATGCGAGTCAACAAACAAGATGGCATGGCCTTCCATCTATAACCCGTCTTGAAAAGATTAATGTTTTCATTAAACAAAGTTAAGAAAACAAATTTTACACTTATTAATTTCACTACATGGAATGTTTCAGAACAGTGCAAAATTGTTCAGTAGTTGGTATAGTGTTATTTACATATCTGGAAGATAGAGCATACAATAAATATGTCCTTCACTAGATGGGAAATTTCAGAACAGTGTAAGATTGTTCACTAGTTGGTATAGCATTATTCACATTACTGTCTCTCTTGAAGATAGAGCACAGATTACTACAGTAACCATGTCCTCTAGCAAACATGTCACAAATCGTTACAATGCCAGACCTTGTATTGTTACATTTACAGTAGAGATGAGTTTTTAGAAAATATACTGAAGATCAATGCACTGTGTCATCTAGAAGATAGATCCTTTAATGCACTCTGCCATCTAGAAGATAGGCCTCTGATTAACACAACATCTGTTCTTCAGAAAACATACCATAAATATTTCATTAATTAAGGGCACCAGATAGAATAATACAGAGTAGTACAATAGTGTCTTTTCCATTTAACAGCCATATCGTAAAACTATAATTATTGACCATTAAATGGGCAAGTCAATAAAATGTTATTCATATAGTATCGGGTACAAATGAGTACATAGTTGTGTCCATTAGATGATTGGCACAGATATATTAATAGCCCAAGATTGATTTAATAACTTTATCTCTAAGAAAAGGCATGGAGTGATATAATAATGGCCCATTGGATGTCAGTTCACTTATTGTTATTTGTGATAAAGAATACCATATTTCAAGCTGTAGAATACTTCTTGTTCAATACATGTCAGCAACACATTTGTGGCTACTTATGACATAGTCTTTATAATATTAATGGCTTTTGAACTCTGTTTTATGATGTTTACCCTTCAACAATCTGTGTGCATGAAAATTCAACCTTTTATTATAATAATAATATGTGCAAGTATATATGAGATAATAGCTAATTGTTTAGTTGTTATTACATGCATTCCCTCTAGATGGCAGCTCATGGTCTTCATCAAGAAGTAAGGCAATGGTCGAGCAAGGATAATGAAATTGTAGCTGCTGCTAAGAAGATGGCTTTGTTAATGGCAAACCTTAGTCAGTTGGTTAGGTGAGATGGCTGATCATTAATAAAGTTTAAATATTAAAGGATCAATTGCAAAGGCTAGAGATGTAAAATGGATGTTAGAAAATCGTCAAAGTATTTTGCATTATATCTCTGATCTGTAGTACTTGTATCTTTTGCAATGCTGACTTTTATACTTATCTATTAGGATATCACATAAAAAATCTCTGGGGTTAAAAGGACAAATAGCATATTTGCTACTGGCTTTATAATTGTGGGGCTAGCATCAGCTTTTTTCAAATAGCTAGTAATTTTGTATTACCATGTAGTTAATTGCTAATTAATCTTTTCATTATAATGTTTTGATAAATGTAATACTTAATATAATACCTAACAAGTCTTTTCTTTCAATGAGGGAGTGGTACAGGTTTGATGTTTTGAGTAATATAATATTCAAATACACCTATTTACATGTAGTATCATTAATCATTGTTTGGCCATCCTTGCATTGGTGAAATGTTGTACAGTTAATAAAGATATACTAGTTAGTGAAAACATTATGATGAAATACAAAAGAAGTTCATTTAGAAGTGAAAGATATCCATACTTTTCCCTATAATAATTTTTCTTAAAAATAACATTCACTCCCATTTCTTTTGCAATGGCAGAGGAGAAGGAGGCTCCAAGAAAGATTTAATATCATGTGCCAAAGCTATTGCTGAAGCATCTGAAGAAGTAACCAGGCTAGCCAAGGAACAGGCACGAATTTGTACAGATAAAAGAATGAGAACAGTCAGTATAATATTGATTTCTTTTGTAATCTGTATTTTTTCAATTATTCGTGGTTTTATAACTAGTTATTATTGTGAAAAAAGGAAAATAAATAAAAATGTTTTGAAATTGTGCTTAAATATTAAAATATTTCTTCTAAGAAATGCAAAAAACACTCAACATTTTCTTAAGGCATAGGTGCTTATGTAAACATTATTTTGACCTTACATTTCCACCTAGTGCTTCAACCTGTATAAAAATATAACTTAAACTTTGTTATTTTTACATGTAATTTAACTGTTAGTAAAATTGCTAGGTCTAATATAGGACTCCTGAATTAATGAAGAATGATAACTTTCATCGTAATTTTTACATGTAATTTAACTGTTAGTAAAATTGCTAGGTCTAATATAGGACTCCTGAATTAATGGAGAATGATAACCTTCATCGTAATTTTGATCTTTGAAGTATGAGAAGCAGAGGTTGATGATATGTTACCTTCTACTAGTGAAGGAAACGTTTTGAAGGCTGTGGTAGTTGCTGGTTAAATACATAAAACTTTACAGATGGTCATTAATTTAATTGCAGTGATTCTGCCTTTATTCTTAACATTCAGAAATATTTTCTAAGGAGTTTTTTAAGAACAAAATATGTGAATGTATTGGCATATTTATGAAATCTTATTTTATATTTAATTTAGGCTTGAGACGTCTAGCTGGTGGTCATTCCTAAGTGGTGTTTGATACCATCTGTTACCTTTTGAATTCTATATAACAAAAGAAATTTCCAAAGTTTAAATATCCATTTTCACAGTGTAAAACATCAAGTGGAAATGCATTTTGAAAATGTTTTCTTAAAATCTTCTTTGACATAAAAAGTTGCTAGTAGCTCCCAAATCAAATGTCTGGCTTACCCATGCCCAATATTCTTGCCTGCATTTTACCCATACCAACCTCTTACAGTATCTTTCTTACACACACCTCCTATCTGAGGCTCTCCATAGAAATCCTGAGGGGTTTTCTGCAGAGACCCTTGCCCATCTATCCTCCACTTTAGCCTGCATATTTTCATTGGCTCTAACATTGCATACATGGTTTCTTTGTTGTTGGGACCTTATAGGTTGTGGTGCTATTTTGGCTCAGGTTCATTTACCCTTGATATATCTCGGGGGATATAAGTATTGGTCCCATTTCTGAGACATTACATCTTTGATATGGTCCCAGATACTATCAAGCCTTGGGTGACATCGGTCCAACAATAATCCACCCTTACGAATATTTTAGCCTGTTGGTCTCAGTCAGAGCATCATGTGCCTCCAATTCCCATCCTTCCCCATCCCAGCCCTTACCCATTCCTTTTACTTGGGATATTTCTTCTTGTTGCCATTCTTGATGATACACCCTACCGCCCTTCACCAACAGTGCCGGTGATTACCCAGTGGGTTTGGTCCAGTTGAGTTTCTTCATCGCTGGCATCCCTTTGTCAACAATCAATGGGTGCTTCAGGTTCTGTCAGAAGGATTCATTTACCAGTTTCTTTCCCCACCTCCAATTTCACCTTTCCACATTTCCTTCCCTCCTCCTTGAGATACCATGACCAGCCAACATCTGTTCAAGAATTGCTATTGCAGAAGCAATTGAACCTGTTCCCCATCCAGGGTTTTTCATTCCCACTTTTTCGTTATCCCTAAGAAAACTGGAGATTGGTGGCCAGTAATTGATTTAACTTGCATCAACCACTTCATATCACTACCAAAGTTTACCATGGAGTCTTTTTTAACCCTAAGATGGGCATTTTTTCCAGGGTTGTGGATGACAAAAATGATGTCTCCAACACTTACCAACATATACCGATATCACCTCAGTCTCATCCATATCTTTGGTTTGTCCATCTCGAGATGGTTTATCAATTTTGTGCCCTCCCCTTCAGACTTGTCTCAGCACCTTACGTGTTTTGTCGAATAGTCCAGGCTTTTGCACATCATCTACATGCTCTTGGGGTTGCGATTTCATTATAACACTGACTACTTCTGGCTCATTCTGAACAGGAGTTGGCCAATCATACTTGGCAACTACTTTCTGTGAAGGCTCGGGTGGACTGGTTGATCAAATTGGAGAAGTCCTTCCTCACACCCATTCAATATTTTGTCCATTTGGGGATTTTTTTCAACACAAATATCAGTCGAACACTGCCTTTTCCTTTACAATTTCATTCATTGGAACTTTTGGTTCACCATGCCCTCTCAGCTCAGTCACTTACTGCATGTGAGGTTCTATCACATCTGGGGATGTGGTCTTCCGTGACAACACTGGTTCCTCTCGGTCATGCTCATATGATATCCCTTCAGTGGGAACTTCACAAACAATGGAACCTTGCTCAAGATCCTCTTTCCACTCCCATTTCCCTTCCTCCTTCCCTGCCAGACAAGCTGCATTTGTGGCTGGACAAAGCTCATACATTGATGGGGAGGCTGCTTCCTCCCCTGTGTCTGTATCTACATCTCTTCAAGGATGCATCCCTTGAGGGATGGGGGCATGGGTCAATTACCAGGAAGCTTTGGTCCATTGGTCTGTGGATGAAAGCACTTTGAATATCAATATTCTCAAACTTCTAGCCATACATCGGGCATTGAATCACTTTTTTCTTCTCGCCCATCATTGTCTGGGGATGGTTCATTCAAACAATTCTATGGTGTTGGCACATATCAACTACCAAGGGGGCACTTAGGACTAAGATCTATGTTTTTGGATGTTGTATCTATTATACTGGGCCCACACACATCACATTTGCCTTATTGCATGTCAAGTGCTAGGTGCTTTCAATATGGTTGTAGATCATTTTTCACGCCCCCAACTGGATATATCTCACGGAGTGGGCATTAGATCCTCTCATTTTCAGGGATCTTTGCCATCAGTGCGATTCTTTGCTATGGTCCTCAAAACCAAGTTACCTCCCCTTTTGGTTACCTGTTCCTCATCCACAAGTTCTGGCATTCAATGCCTTCAGCCAGAATTGGTCACACAAGCATTTTTATGTGTACCCACTCATCTGATTACTTCATTT
>NW_013670881.1:25136-27118 GCF_000517525.1 Limulus polyphemus | reverse complement strand
CTATTTTATTCGTCGTACCCACTCTATCTAGATTACTTCTAGTTGGTGATTCTCTTATCCACTCCACTCCTGTCGAGTCCTACTGATACTCCATATTGGCCAGCTCAGCCTTGGTTTCCAAGGTTACAATCTGCTCCTCTTACACTTTCTCCCTCCCTTCTTCATCAACCTCGATTATATATCCTACATCCCAACCTTCACATCCTGCATCTTCACATCTGGCTTTTGTCCACTCCTTGGCAAGATGTTCTGGTTTCACAAATCGAGTCGCTTTCTTGTTAGTTAGTTCCATTTGTCCATCTGTCATGGAGGTGTACCAATGCAAGAAACCCAATCATTATCACTTTAAACACAGTCCTTTTCTAGACTTCCCTAAAGACCACAGCAGTTAAGTGGTTGAAATGTAGAGTATAAACCAGGTGGTATAACACATTTAATGATAAAATAAGAGTAAATAAGTAGTAATTGGACTTACGTGATCAAAGAGGCTACCAATCAAGGGAATGTAACCATATTGTAACTACTGAACACTTGGTATTTTGCTAACTTTTATGAAAAGTAAATGTTTCTTAAAAGCACATGGCTAACCTGTCTGAAGGCTAATTATTCGTCTTAGCCAAATGGTTAAAAACAATGATGATGCTAAGATTTTCATTGAATAAATATTTTCTAAAGTATCAAAACCTCATTAATTACCAAGGAATTATTTGTTTTACTGCAGAATATTCTCCAGATCTGTGAACGAATCCCAACAATAGGAACTCAATTGAGAATTCTGTCCACTGTGAAAGCAACGATGTTGGGGGCTCAAGGTAAGAATGCTTGTTTTTTAGCAGGTTAAAACTGCAAATATTTTCTCCTATTCTGGTTTATCCAACCCCATTCTGGTATACAGAAAAAAATATGAAGTTTAATATATGATGGGCATAAAAGTAATACCATGTAACATGTGGACAATTAGGTAGTAGGTGAGCTGTTACTTAAGAAAGAACAGGAAGTACATGTAATTCTTCATGTACATAAAACGTAGCAACATGAAACATAAGGCTAACCAGATGGACAAACAGGAAGTATTGAATAAGTAGAATAATGTGAATTTGTTGATATGTTAAGTATAAACAGCAAGAGGAAGCACAAAACATGCAACACCTAGCATAAGAAGGAATAGTAAGTTGTTAACGTATAACACATGCTTTATGCAAATATATTAGAATTTAGCACATGTAATATTTAACAACTAATTAAAATAATACTTGTAAAATATTAAATAGCAAAATGTAGGTAACCTGAAGTTAGTTACTGATGTGTGAAACAAATAACAAGTATGCTAACAAGAGTTTAATGTATAATAAAAAGAATAACAAGAAATACAAAATATGAAACTGTGTACATAAAACTGGTAATATGTATCATATTGAACACTAGGTAATAGATGACATGAAGCAGAGAGAACAAAGTGTTGTTGAGCTGTGAACTACAATAAAATTGATGTTGGAAATTGTTTAGGTTGCAGGTAGTAAATATATATTTAATAGTGTATTAAAATAGCATTATTACCTGTTTTAGGCCTGTAAATAGGATAGGTCATGATAGAGTTTTTGTTGTAATAGATAGTTCATTAAGAAAAAAAATGAGTATCTTTATGGGAAATACAATCATAAAAAAAAAGACATGAAATACATTAGCTTTTCTAGTGTAAACAGTATCTTAATTAACTTAAAATGCTTTCATTCTTCTATTGCAGTATAATAAATATATTAGATTATACACATGTGGTAAGTTCCCTTTTTAGACAGTTTTAAAATATTAGGTCATCAAGAAATTAATGTCGTGTTTTGGAACACTTTCATTAACCACCCACCAAAAAACATACATCATATATAATAGTTAAATGAACTGCCTAAACATCACATTAGTGTAGCCTATGTAGTGTGTAAAGTTTAGTATACTCTAAACCAGACATTCCCAACCTGGGGTACATG
>NW_013670881.1:22921-24345 GCF_000517525.1 Limulus polyphemus | reverse complement strand
GTTCAAATTAGATGTTTGTGAAGTCAAAATACTAAGTCTATAGTTTTGTAGTAATTAGAAACTGAAATTGCCAATATTGACAAGTTAGAGTATAAAATAAGAGCCTCTTATCTTTTCAATTTGCTAAGATATTGTTCATGTAATAAATCAAACACAGTGGCACCCCGCTTACCTCTTTCAGTTTTTGGAATCACTCCTTTATATACACCTACTTCTATATATGACATGAATAACCAATTGGAAGCTCAGAATGTCCCCTTAGTGGCTTTCTCTTTCTGAGACTGTTATCTCTTTTTTTTTTGTTATAGTTAAAGAGGATTTTCAGTCATGGCTGCATTTACTTGGGTCTCAATTTATGACATAACTGTTGTTTTCGAAAGTAGTTCCATTGTATAGTTTCAGTTCATTACATATATAGATTTGTTAAGGAAGCTTACAAGTTTGTGTCCAAAGTGAGTTGGTTTGGTGTATTTGTATTGTGTCAGTGCTCTCATTTACAACTGGTTTTAAGACTTATGAAAAATAAATAAAAGTGGATCAAAACCATCAACAAGTTGTTTAAGTGTTTATTTAGAAAATAGAGTGATCTTACTAATGCAGTTAAATAGGTGAAAAATCTTTGCCTTATTTAGTTCAAAATACCATCTGTACAATGATATCTGCTTCAGAGGGAACAGTATTGATAATGTTTTTTGTGTGCTACAAACAATATGAGTGATAAGACTGATGTTATTGGGCTTCTTTTTCTTTGTTTTTACCAGTATATGTGAACTTGTAAATTCTTAACACTAAAGCTAAGTTTATTTAATCAATTTTATTACTGGTTTTTATATCAAATATGTTTTTTACTCTTTTGAAAATTAGGGACTGAAGAAGATCAGGAAGCTACAGATATGTTGGTTGGTAATGCCCAAAACTTGATGCAGAGTGTGAAGGAAACTGTCCGAGCCTGTGAAGCAGCTTCTATTAAAATTCGTACTGACTCTGGAATCCAAGTTCGTTGGGTTCGCAAGCAGCCATGGTATCAGTACTAAATCAGTTCAGCAGCTAAGAACTATACTTTTGTGTTAGAACTGATTTCTTAATTCAAAAGCACTGTGGTTTTTAAGTTTTTTTAGTGTGCACCCATTTTTATTTTTAATTTAATAGTCTTTCCTTTCCTTGTGATTAATTTTTTGTTTGGAGGGTTTTAAAATTTCTATGCAATGAACAAAATTTAGTTTTAACAGTTTGAATGTTTGATTATTTAATTATTATACTTTTATTATAGAGATTGGTTTTGCATTGTTAGCTTAGTATATGAATTTAGGACTAATCTAAATAACCTTAGCTGGCCGAATCTTATGAGATATTACCATTATTGGGTTTACAGCTGAAAATATCATTAACAGTGAGGTTTCCAAAACATACATACCTCCTCTCCC
>NW_013670881.1:16061-22623 GCF_000517525.1 Limulus polyphemus | reverse complement strand
ATGATACTTTCCACCTACATCAATGTGCCCCCTATCCTGGTACTGTATATAAGCACCTCATTCAGACAATGTTATCACTTTTCTCAACAAAGCATTTAGGAATGGGTTTCTCTAAAGAAGCACTGCAATTGTTAATGTCCTTGGGTGTGATTTTCGAATTGCCTAGTTGATTTATGTTCAATAATATTAATAATAAGTAATCGAATAAAAAAATCCCCTTGTTACAAGACACTGTTTTCAGACATGAATTCCCAAGTGACTGTTTTCAGCACAGAAGCTAGTCAGACCTCTGCTATGTGGTGTCACTCAACAATCAGGGTTCACTCTCAGTTAAGGCTATCCGTGATATGATTCTTAATGAGATGGAGACATATATTCGGTCCGGGATTTTTTCTTGAGGGGTGGGGGGTTCTGAGGCTGGTTTTGCCAATGATCCAGGGCATTCTGGAGAGAATTTAGACTCGCTTTTTCTGGCACCTTCATTTACTAGGTCAGCTTCTCTTGAGGCCAGTTTGGATCAGTCACTTCCTGCTCCTTTTCTTCAGTTAGTCAGTTGGATGTGTGGGGTTCTGGCAGTTGTTTTTGAGTCTACTCCTTCATTGATGCAAGAAAGGTCTGAGGGTGAATACTTAGTTTTTCCTCCATTACCACTGCCAGGAGGACGTATATTTAGATTCACAATGATTTTTTTCCACTTTTGGAAATGTGGGGTTCCAGAATGGAGCCTTTGATCAATTTGAAAAAATCACAATTTTTCTAGGATTCATCTGATCCTCACTACAGTTCTGCAAATTTTGTCAGAAGCCTCTTAGTGATCCCCACATCAATTTGATAATGATTTGGAACCTTTGATGACATTTACCTTGGTAAGATTGTCAGCTTCTGCTTTTTCTTTGGTTTCCTGGCTGGTATGTTGTTGGAACTTATTGGGTAGAGATGCCTTGTTGGAGGATGTTCATCTACTGGCTGCTACCATCCATGAGTTATGTGAGGCTCCCTTTCTTTGTCCCTTAATGTTTACGGGCATTCCAGAAGTATTAGAATCACGGAATGATGTCGCCAGTTTGGATTCTTCCTTTTCATCGTTGGCCTTTCATATTTCTTTGGCTCCTACTGGGAGTCAAGGAGTTACTACTTGTTGTGTGTCCCAACCTCCAGCTTCAGCTCCTTGATCTATTAGTACCCAGAAGAGATTCATTCCTTATCAAGGAGGCTCCTCTGCTCAGGCAGACTGTCGCCAGTGACTACCTTATGCCTGTGAGGTCTGTGGAGTGCAGTTACATCATTTTCTTGACGTATGGAATTCCTTTACCATGATCCATGGGTACTCCAGGTGCTTGCATCTGGGTTGGTTATTCAGTTCACATCTCCACCACCATTATCCTCCCAACCAGTGGTATTTCCACTTCCAACAGATCCTTGGAGTGTGGACATTCGTTTCAGAACTATCAGAGAGTTGTTGGTCAAGGGGGCAGTAGAGAGAGTCGATCCAATTCTTCTGGGATTTTATTCCTGTCAGTTTGTTGTGCCCAAGAAGATGGGAGATTGGCATCCAATCATCAATCTTTCTCATCTCAACCAGTTCTTAGATCCTCCCAGGTTCACAGAGTTATTTTCACCAGGTCTGTGAATAATCACAAATTACACACCCAGATATCCTGAAGCTCAAGCTTCATGCATGGAAGTTATGCAGTCCTTTGCATGGCATTAGGGATTAACTTCTAAAGTTGCCTTGTATTTGTCTCAATCTCTGTAGATCCACAATGGACATTTATCAAATGAAACGGCACACTTATTGACAATGGTGTCTCTCAAGAAAATTTAACTCTCTTTACCCAAATGTGCCAACCATATCTCGTTTTTTGACAGAGGTCTAGCTTTGTCTACTGTCACTTTATATAAGGCAGCTTTATCAACTACATTTCGATACTCTAAATGAAATTATTGGAGTCTTCAGTGCTATCCGGCCTTCTCAAATCATTACCCATCCTTCATCCCAAAAGGCCTTTTCAATTACCTCACTGGGGTATTAAGTAAGTATTACATGATTTTTCTCAACATCCACTCAAGCCACTAGCCTCATGTACCATGTATCACCTTGCCCTTAAAGTGTATTTTTTGTTGTTGCTGGCCTGTGGATGTCATTGGTGAGAGTTGTTTGCACTGCATGTACACTCTACTTATGTTCTTCTACACCCAGTTAGGTCCTTCCTAACTAAGATTCTGACAGCCAGGGAAGGGGATAAATCCTTCCCACCAATTCATTTTTGGGCTGTTTCTCACCTCAATGGCTGCTCTGACTTCGATCGTTTGTTATTTTCATTCAGGGCCCTGAGATGTTATGTGGCTTGCACTGACTGCTTTTGAGGTGATAGACATTGACTTTTTATTCATTGAGATCCTTCAGTTTTCGAGATTTATCTCCAATTACCTTGATGAGGTGGGTTCAAAAATTGATCCATATTGCTTATTCTGGGCTATCTTTGCAGGTGAAGAAACTTCTACAAGTCAGATTCTTCACATTTCTAAGTCTTTAACTTCCCACTGGAGGACATTGTGTGGACTGGTATGTGGACTTCTCCCAATACTTTTATCTCACATTATTTACACAATCTGGGAATTTCTTCCTCTGAGGGTTTTTGCCTACCCTATATAGCTGTTCTGATCACATCAGCTAGATTATATGGAGAGGGTGATTTTTTTTTACACCTCTTGTATCTTTACTTTACAGAGTCCCTTACCTCTTTTTTCCACTGGATCCCACTGTAGAGTGTTGTCCAGAAAGGTGTGCTTTTATCCAACCAATTCTGCACTAGAAACCACTATTTCAATGTACTTCATACAGGTCACAACAGCCTTTGTAGAAATGAGGTGTTTCACCTCGGAGGTGAGTGGTATTACTGTACTATGCTGGACTGCCTCTCATGGACTATCATGAGTAAAGCGTAAGGGGATCCTGCTGATTATTGGATTGAATAAATCAGGGTTGGTTTGCTTTTAAAAACTTGAAGATCTTGGTTCACTTATTGCACTGTTCCTCAGGGCTCCCCAGTGCACATTACCCCCTAGATTCTACTAGTGGAGCTAGGGAGCCTTTACCACACCCAGTTTCCGGTCACTGGGGTGGTGGACAGAGGCTTTTCCCCAAGAGTGTTAGAGTGAATTCCTCCACTCTTGCAGAAGAGGACGAAGTTAGGGTCCACTATCTCCTCATAATTCCGAATGCAGAGTTACCCCTTCCTGGGTCCTTGGTTGAGCACGGTTGTTCTACGTCCTCACTATAATTCTTTGCCCACATGGTTGGGGAGTGAGGATGAATTTTAATAATTCCAAACCAGATGAGTTCTGTTTCCTTTGGTTGAGTAAGGCATACATGATTCCATCATTCTGAGCCTGGGTCCTTGGTTGAGGACAGTTGTTCCACGTCCTCACTATAATTCCTTGCCCACATGGTTAGGGAGTGAGGATGAATTTTCATAATTCCAAACCAGATGAGTTCTGTTTCCTTTGGTTGAGTAAGGCATACATGATCCCATCATTCTGAGTCTGGGGTGTTACCTTTCGGGTTGAGGAGAAGGTTTGTCCACTTCAGTGTTGCTTACTTTCTCGTCGTGATTCCGTTGGCTCGGAACACATCACTCTTTGGCTACAGGTTGGGATCTACTCATATATATGTGTGTGTGTATATTGTGGTCCAATTGCCCTAGCCATAAATGTGGTATATAGAGGCCAAGATTGCTTAATTCCAACGCCGAGTAGTGGAACCTTGGCTATCTGGTTGGGGCTGGCCTATAGTAATGATCACTCATGTACAATTCTACCCACGATACAGGAACTAAGTTCAGAGTGAAGAGCATACCTGTTCTGGATGTAGTGCGGTTCTCCCACTAGCGTGCCAATCTTCTGTTGACACACCCAAGTATCTATGCAGATGCTTTCTATATGAATATTGCCCTTACCATCCCAGTGTGGGATTCTAGCTATAAGTGGGAGTGGAGGTATGTATGTTTTGGAAGTTAACATTTTCCTAAATTGATAGTGTACTTCTAATAATACGTAGCTTCTCTTACACTCTCCCGCCCGTCCTCCCCACTTAGAGACTGGAATGGAGTCACACCCAAGGAGATTAACAATTGCAGTACTTCTTTAGAGAAACCCATTCCTAAATGCTTTGTTGAGAAAAGTTATAACATTATCTGAATGAGGTGCTTATATACAGTACCAGGATAGTGGGCACATTGTTGTAGGTGGAGAGTATTATGAGATAAATATCGTCAAGGGCAATTGAGTGGGCTATAAATGACTGGAGCAAGTGAGAAAAAATCAGACCAATGCTTAGATGGGCAAAGGAAGAAACCCTGGCAGTCGAGTAATAGCTATAAACATGAAAAGAGGTAAGTATTATTGGAACAATATTTTCAATGAAACGTAAATTATAATTCTTGAAGTTGTATTGTAGGAAAAGTATATTTAATTAGCTGTACTCATTACCAGATTAATTTTTAGTTTTTTGGTGTAAGTAGGTAGCTTTTTCTGATTGGAAGTTAATATTAATAAATTGTGTCTGCACTTCTTTGTCTTATACACTCATAATACCTTTTTTGCTATTTTTACATTCAAAGAATGGAAAAAAAAGAGTACAGTAACTTTATTTTTTGCACCATGACAAACTAAAAGCCCATTCACACAAAAAATTACAGATCTTACAGATAATAAAAGGTAAATGTGTGGATAAGGTTAGATTATTTAAACATGTATATCAATTGCATTTGACAGAATTAGTTTCAAATAAATAAATAAAATATAGTATTATATATAATTCTTTAAGTAAAAAACATGATGAAATACAAAAACTGATCAAAATAGTAATTGATGTGTATCTTCATTTCAAACTTGTGTGTTACGAGGGAATATTGTTTATTAAATGAAAAATAAATTATAAAATATAGTTAAATTGTTTACCAGTCTGCCAAAATTTCCAATTCCTGAAAAAAAAAGTGTAATAAAAAAGGAGTACGTACAGTTCTAAGTCATGTATGGAATTTCGAAATTTGGATTTGTTTCACATCTTTTTATTTTTACATAGTGTTCTTTATGTTTTCTTAACAAAGCTTTATCAGATTTTACATCAGTTGGTACTGGCAATATTTCTTTTTTTTTCATCACATGAAATTTAGCTTCAAAATGTCCAAAATAGATTGTTTTTTTTTATAAATTTTGTAATGCAAACTGAGATAATGTCAGAATTGAAATACAGATTAATTAACAGTGATGTTTTGGCTTTTATATCAGTTAAGTTAGTCTTGTCTAACATGTTAAACAAAACCATCCTGATGAAATGTCACTAATAATAATAATTTTTCAAATCCTGAAGCTAATTAACCTATTATTTACAGATGACATAATAATAAATAGAGATAATAACTATGCACTTTTGGTAAACATTTATAACTAGTTGAAAAATAATTGTAGGTTAAATAAAAGTAACTAAAATGGGAATGGTGTCCATTTAAAATTAGAATAAGAGTACAACAAATAAATTATTGTAGTATATGAATAATAACTTCTTTACTTTGATGAATAATGTACATATGCAGACATTTTAATTTTTAAATGGTTATTTTGCATATTGTGATTATCGCTAACCGTATTCTGAAAGAGATTATATATTTTTATAAAAAGAATGAACTTAGAAGTTATTATATGTAATTGGGTTATTGACTGCTTTTAATTTAAGGAATTTCTTTCAAGGAAAAGACTGATATTTTAGTGTTTTGATAACACTAGCTACCCACCATATTGTAAATTTTGTGTGTATACTTACACTCCTTATACTTAATTTTAAAGTAAAACAAGAAAATAGAACCATATGAATGAATTAAATTCAGTTTTGTAAAAATAATGAAGTAACTGCAATAGTTGAAAGTACCTAGGAGTAAGTTAAATTTTTTGTGGTATTAATACAGTAAAAAGCAAACTAGATTTTGTAAATAGTATAAACTCAACAGCTGTTAAATGTTCTTTTTTTGTATGTTACTTTAAGAAATCCATAATTCAGTTAAAAGTACATCACTTTGTTATCAGTTCTTTCAAAACATTTCCAAGTAGGTGTATGATGTTATATTTTAAGTTGAAATTAGTAATGTCTATTCAAGCAAAAATAATAGCCATTAAATGGTATAAATATCCTGAAAGAAAAAAGAAAGACCTTGTTGTGATAAATTAATAGAATGTATTAAGCATGTTTTTTAAAAAAAGGTATGTACAAAAATATGTTAATGACATTTCATTATTTTTAATCAAGATATGTCAATAATACTGCTATCCTGTGTTTAGCTTGGTTTGATATTTAGTACCATAACTGGTGTCTACTACATTAATGTTGTATGATACTGAAATCAAGTACAGTATTCCCTCGCTATTCGCGGGGGTTACATTCTTTACCCCCCCCCGCGAATAGTGAAAAACCGCGAATATTGGATGCAGTTTTAAAACGTCTATGTATGAGATTATATACAGTACTAAATGCTTCCCAAACACTTTCTAAAGACACTCTTACTCA
>NW_013670881.1:10509-15052 GCF_000517525.1 Limulus polyphemus | reverse complement strand
GAGAGAGAAACAGCTGATCAGCAGCACGCATATGCAGCCAATCAGCAAGAAGGAGAAACTAAAGCTGTCAGCCATTGGCTAAATTCAAACCTATTTCCTAGCCTCCTCGGGACCGAGCACTGTGTGTGTGCGTGTGTAGTGCGTTACCGGCTGTGCTTTGCCGTTTGCGTTGTGGGAGAAGCTGAGGCAGTCAGCCAATAGCAGCCCAGCCCATTGTTCGATGAAGACGTCAATCGATAAAAACTGCTCGAGAGAGTAAATACAGACATACCCTCGAAAAGCACTTTTAGTCTCTATGACCTACAAAAACCCGGTTTACCGAGCATTCGTTTTTATGACGCTAGCCCGGTATACCGGCATACGATGCCATAGGGTTAAGAGCCTAACCCGCGAATATGCGGGGCCGCGAATGGGGAACCGCGAACAGGTGAGGGTATACTGTACATTATAACTCTCCTTTTGACACAAATAGGTTTTTTGGAGGTAGGGATTGTTGGCAAGATATTCCAATATTTGAAGCTGATACTTTCTGATATTATAAAATAAAAGAAAATCTGTGAAGTGGAAAAAACACTGAATTCTCTCAGATTACAGTTTTTAATATTTATTTAATAAAAGGATATATTGAAACTACTATTAGAAAATTCTATAGTCACATCAGTAACATATGTAATGACTAGTGATATTCTCTGAGTTGGATTTTTAATGTATGCCTAATAAAGGGATCTATTATATCTTCCCTAAAAAACCTTGTATTTGTGAATGTTGTAATTCTCAAATAATAATGTTTTTCTACTTCACAGTTTTATGTCACTTTAAAGTACAGTAAGTTTCATCTTTGAATCCTGAAATCTCATGACATCAATATTAGAAAATTAGTTCTGAAATTATAGATGTCATATTTTTTAATCTGTAACTGTGAATAAACTTAAAAGACATAACTATAAGGGCGCATGGCTGGTTACCTGCTATCTTACAATTTATATAATTTTCAGAATTATAAGTATATGTGATCTTAGAGTTAACTTCGTACTTCAGAAAATGTTAAATATTCATTATATGTACTCATTTATGTGCTAATAAAATTTGTTTTAATTTACTGGAGTTTTTACAGGATAAGGGTTTTAAAATGTATTTTTTGTTGTGAAGTTCACTTGTTATTCCATGCAATTGTTGTAAAACTTTTTTTTATGTAGATTGACTAAATGTCACTTAATAATATTATTTCATCTGTAGTTGCTTTTTTTTATCTGTGACATGTGAGCTTTATAGTAATTAAATACTAGACTGAAACCATTTTTATTTTCATTTTTACTGAAGCTATATTTTGCTACAAATATGAAAACATTTATGAATCTTTGCATTACTATGACAAATTTAGTAATGCAGAAAATGTTACATTTTTGAAATAGTGTGTTAAAGATGACTTAGATCGTTTGATGTGCTTGTATTAATTCTTTTATCTCATTAGGAGTTTAATCTTGTAAAAGTATTTGGAGTTTTACATGCAGTTGCTAAATTTGGAAATATACGTACACATTTAGAAAAGTTCTTATTTGATACCAAAATGATGTTTTGGTGTTGTTGTTTTTCTTGCTGTTTTCATGTAAATTTTAAATTGTGGTAATTTTAATGTGTATTTACCCAATAAGGTGCATTTAATTTCACAGGTGTTTCATAGTATTTGAGTATCAACCTGAAGCCAGCCAAATTACTTTAGTTTTTTGATTACTTTTAACTGATTTTTTTATTTATTATTACTGCATTATTTATATGCAACTATCCTGTTATGTTACTGAACAATGTGTACTTAGAAAGAAATCATTTTATTTATATAGAAATTACTACAGTTGAATGGCAAGAATGATAATGATTACTATTCATGAAGTGAATAAAAATTTCAAAATATTTACAATATATTAAATAAGTGATGTCTATAAACATTTTATGCATGGTGTTTTCACGTACACGCCATTTGAAGAATTTTTTATATATATATTTTTGATTTACTGTAAAACTTAAAGCTTATGATTACCAGTTAATTTTTTTTTTTTGAGATTTTAAAATTGTGAAACTTTGGTAAAATAAAATGAACTTTTTTTTCTTTCAATTGTTTTACATAAAATGAAATAATTGATGAGTTTGAAATTTTCTCCAAATCATGCATTGCTAATGCCAGTGATACCTGGGTTTGTATAAAAAAATATTGTAATAGTGCATGAAGTAAAAAATATGTTTTGTTAAAAAAAATTCATGAATCTTCCATTCTTATTTTATATGCTCTTTACAATATAATCACTAGCTCCAGTGTAAATGTCAACATTATTTACAATCATTACACTTATTTTGCTCATCTATTTTTTGCCTGTACAGTGATTAAACTTCAATGAAAAGTTTCATGAGGAAATTAGATGGTATAAATTTAGAATCTCCAAGTCTCAAGTTTAATAAAATATTTCAAAATCTTCGGTTCTTAACTTAAAATACCAAGAGAAAAGTATTTTTACTGTCTGCTTACTATTAGATAGTGGGTGATATGAATGAAGATTATGGCATTTCATTTTGGTTAAAATCAAAAATTGTTTTTATTTCAACTCTCACAATAAATTTAATGCATCTTGTTTCATTGTGGTTGCTTCTAAAACATTAATGTAATTGTTTTCTCACAGTTGGTGACATCAAGCTTTCTAGCACACAGAAAAATATTCTATACAGATATTTTAAACAACTAAAGATTTTATAAAAGTGAATGTTCACAAAAATGAATTTTAAATGCTTATTTGCAATTCTTTTTAAGTGCTTTTCTTCTGTTGTAACTGTCCTGATGATTTAATGTTTTTCTTTGCTATACTGAAAATTTAGGAAGTTCTTGTAAGCTGAAGATTGTACAATTTATAGAATTAATCCTGTATAGTCATAGAAAGGTTGATTGCATAATCATACCAATTAAAACTAAATAAATATTGTAGTTCCTTCTGTTTTAATTTTAGTTATGATTTTTTATGTCATTTGTTTTATTAGCTTATTTTATTATATTTAAAATCACAAAGTTTAACGTATTGCTTTGTGAGTAATTTTGTACAATGAAAACAAGTTCCTAAAAGCTTAAATTATATAAAAACTTGATTTTAAGAAAGGAATTAAAATGGATGTTACACACATAATGCCAGGCTGAAGTTATCTTTACTTTTTAAAACAGAAATAGTAAATATAAATATATAATGGAATATTTATCTTAATGTTTTAATATTTTTTTAAAGGTGAGACATTGATCAGAACTCAATGGTAAAATAAATTTTTTCACGAGAAACATATATTCTCTTTCTAAAAATAAAAGCAATCCTGTTTATCTTTGCCTAAATTTCATACCATGTTTTGTTTCTTTTATTTCACCACCACAAATCACTATAACTGTGTTATAACATATTAGGTCCTTTATCCTTGAAATTAGCACAGCTTACCTCCATTAAACAAGTTTTGGTTCTTGCGCAATAACAAAGGATCTGTTTATTTTGGAAGTGGTAGCTGATTTTTATTTTCAACTCCTTTAAGTTACCTTTCTCTCTTGCATTCATTATGAGAAAGTGTTCAAGAGAGTTTCTGCATTCTACAAAGAACTTTAGCAGAGGAGGAAAACCAAACTGATCCGAGAATATGAACAGGGAAACCTCAATTGACTAAGAGAACTTCTTTACTAAACTCTGAGCCCTTCCTCACACTTCAACAGGCATTGAAGAGCTTAATATACAACCTACCAACAAGATGAATGAACTGGGGTCTGATTCACCAGTTGTTCTCGTGTTCAAGAATAGTGGTGAAAACTCGTAAGATGATCATGATTAAACTGCAACTGGACCAGTCTGTATACAATCTGTGGAGATAGTTGTCCAGTTTTCTTGAAGCCCCCATGTTGGATGGAATCCGTGAAAGTAGCTAGAAACAAATTGTGTTGGACAGTGTGCCCCAAATTAACCACTCCTACCACCCCATGTTGTGATGTATCCTGGATTGGCCAGGAGCCTTCTCGTAATGAAAAGTGTTAGCAAGTAGCACCAACAAGAACTAGAACTTTGTGTACAAGCAGCCTCAACTAGTGATGTCTTTGTCATGGCAACACATTCTTATTAGCAAACACAATACATAACTAAGACGGTAAGCGATACACGCCCTCAAATACAAACTTATTCGGAACAAACGTAAATATATCATAAATTTGTTATACGCAACACATATCTGATAATACAAGTTACGTCTATTTCTAAATACAAATACAATCCAGACACTGTTCATATTGAAAATAAATACATAATAATAAATTCGTTACAACTCCCCCTTAGAGAATTAAAAATTGGCTTTAGACAATTTTTAATTAAGTCATTCTATATAGTGTTACGACAGCGGAAGTCACGTGACGCTGCTGGTGCTGGTACTGTGTGTGTGATGTTTAACGAATTATTGGGGGGAACTCTGCGAATGTTGGAGAAGCCCTCTTCTTTAGTATATAAACCTGGCAGAGAAAGCCAACGGCGGGAATAAAGTGTGT
>NW_013670881.1:3133-9583 GCF_000517525.1 Limulus polyphemus | reverse complement strand
TACAAGCAAGTGTTTTGCGCCCTGCTTGGGAGAAGGTGTCCAGCTTAAGCCCTGTGACAAAGAACTACTGGGCGCAATTGCACCAACTGAACCTTGAAGATGTTTTCTTGTTCAGAGATGGGAACTGCAGATGGAAAAGTGACGACCTGGCAAACAGTTATACCGAGAAAGTTACGTTGCTTTGCCTGCGGGCCTCAAATATACTTAAAACGGCCCTGTCACGTAGAATACATAGGGTATGGGATTGCCAGTGTCATTTGTCAAAGACACAGAACCAACAGACACAAAAGGTCTAAATTCCTCCGTGATTACATCAGTGGCTACATCAACAACATTGGGTGATCTGGTAAAACTATGTCCATATGTGGACACAAACGCACTTGATGTTGCCTTCTTTTCTTTCTTCTTTTTCAAACCCCAACAATCGGACATAACATGACCAGGTTTTTTACAAAAATGGCAGACAGGCCTTGATGGTTTTGACCAAATTTTGGCCCAACTGTATGAATATTTCGAACTAGAGAAACTGGATATTTTGGAAGAATCCTCAACTTTAGTGGGTTGAACAAGTATAGGTTTTTGTTGAAATGGTAGGAACTTCATTTTATGAAAAGTGGCTTTATGTGTTAAAGTATAATCATCAGAAATAGCAGCTGCTCCTGTAGCATTTCAACTTCCTTTTCATCTAAGTAAGTTTTGAGGTTGTCAGGTGCACAACATTTAAATTCCTCAATTAGACATTATTGTCTTAGTTTGTCAAAACTACTCCCAATTGCATCGAATTACACCATCAATCAAAATAAACTTCTTTTTCGTGGGCAATTTCCATATAAGTTTGGTTATCTTGCTTGCAATAACCTCTAAACTTTTGGTGATAAGCCTCAGGTACTAACTCGTATACTTTGAAGATAGCTGCTTTAACCTAATCATAATTCGTACAATGGACTCCTAACTGTCAACAGGCCTGGCATATCTTCCACAGATACCCCCCTTTTTCAAACCACTTGGCCTTTCAGCAGACTTGTGCCCATGCCAAGCAGAGCAGGTGTATTAACCAGAAAAAATATTAGATTAAATTCATTTCCAGTATCTCTTCTACCATCTGTTTCAATGTCGTTTGGGACAAGATTCGAAAGGTGAATGGTAAGTTTACCTCCAATCTGCTTTCGATCTTGCAATGTAATGACCAAGAAGTTGCTTACTTGTAGGATATTGCCAACAATCTAGGAGTGCTTTTCTCACCATTCCAGCACATCCACCTCTTTCCCTGTCTTCTTGGCCAACAAGTTGGCCAGATGGTTAGTGCACTTGACTTGTAATATAAGTGTCGCGGGTTCGAATCCCTGTCCCAAAATACATGCTCGCCCTTTCAGCCATGGTGGCGTTGTAATGGGATGGTCAATCCCACTATTCATTGGTAAAAGAGTAGCCCAAGAGTTAGCAGTGGGTGTTGATGACTAGCTGTCTTTCCTCTAGTTTTCCACTACTAAATTAGGGACAGTAGCACAGATAACCCTTGTGTAGCTTTGCGCGAAATTCAAAACAAAACAAACCAAAGCCAACAATCATAGATCAAATTATCACAACTTTATTTTCGAGTAGAAATCTATGACTATTATCATCCATTTACTCTGTTGGAACTTACAATGACTCTACTTTAATCTGACAATATATCAGTTAGGTCAGATGACATTCACTATGAGATGCTGTGCCATCTCTCTTTCCTGTCTCTCTTGCTCTTCTCATTGTTTTCAACCAGGTTTGTCAGGAGGAGGTTTTTGCAGATACATGGCATAGGGCTTTTGACAGCCTTTTTTCTAAGCCAAG
Organism: Limulus polyphemus; assembly: GCF_000517525.1. NCBI lineage: Eukaryota > Metazoa > Arthropoda > Merostomata > Xiphosura > Limulidae > Limulus > Limulus polyphemus. Next base: position 7,756 of record NW_013670881.1, on the reverse strand, counting down.
GAAGATTCCTTCTAATTATATACCTATTACTTTCACTAGCTGTCTCTGTAAAGTTCTGGAGAAAATGGTTAATGCTCATCTTGTTTGGTTTCTTGATTCAAACAACTTCCTCTCATTCACACAGTATGGTTTCAGCAGACAGCAATTTATCATGGACCACCTGGTTTGAGTTGAAAGATCAATCAGGGAAGCCTTCTTCAAATGGGATCATCTTGTTTCATCTTTTTGATCTTGAGAAGGCTTGTAACACAACATATAGGTTTGGCATCTTAAGGGTTCTCCATTCCTATGAGTTGTGTGGCAATTTATCCATTTGTATTCATAACATTTTCGCTGACAGATTATTATGAGTACGTGTTGGATCAACATTATCCTAATCCGTCACCCAGGAACTTGTATTCTCTCAAGGCTGTCTTCAATGTCACGCTTTCTAGCATTGAGATAAATGTCATCACTAAACAACTTCCTACTACAGTTTCAAACAGCTTCTATGTTACTGACTTTCAGATTTCATGTTGGTCCTTAAATATGAGGTATAATAAGTGGTAGTTTCAGACTGCTCTCACTTACTTGTGTGAGAGGGCAACAGCAAATTGTTTTACAATCTTGTTATCTAAAACCATATGCATGGATTTTTGTCATCATTGGGGATTGAACCCTGATCCCGAGCTCTATTGAGGAGGTTCCCTGATTCCTGTAGTGGTCGAAACAAAATTTTTGGGACTTCTCTTTGATTATAAGCTGGTATTTATTTCATACATTAAGCAGCTTCGAGTCAAGAGTACAAGGGCACTGAACATTATCTCTTCCACCTCTTGGGATGTGGTTAGGTGCTCTGTGCACAAGATCTTTCGTACCCTCTTTTGATTTAAGCTTAAAGATGTTGTACTATGCTTTTTGAAAATAGATAGTTTGCTAGTCCTACACTTGACATTCGTCTCTAAGCACTGTTGACTGAAATGGGTTTGATATTAAATGATATTGCAGAATCCGATGATCAGCCAACCCACTATGACTTGTTACCATCCCCACTTCTGCATTTCTTTAAGTTACCCAAATAATTCAGATACACTTGACTGTAAATACCGTCTTCTCTTTTCTAAACACATTTTAATCTATTCTTCTATTCCCAATTTTACAGATGGTTCCAAACCATATGACTTTGCCATGGGTTAATATGGTTTTATGGTTACTCACAGAGTCCCCTCTATAGATTCTGTGTACACTGTTATGTTATATGCCATTTTACTTGCCCTGGATCATTTAAAAGCGAAGCAGTACACTAACAGTACAATATATTTTAACCTGCTTAGCTCTTTGGAGGCTCTGGAATTGTTTAATGTCAATTCTCTTGGATATTGAGAAAAGACTTGCCCATTTTTCTTTATCATCTATCGCTTCAGTTTTTCTGGATGCCTCACCATATTGGTATTCGTGGGAATGAACTCACTGACATTGCTGTCTTGTCTTCTGTATTCTCTGGTGAGATCACAGCCTTACATGACCCTTGTGTAGACTTCAAGCATATAATCAAAACACTACTTCATGCTAGTTGGCAGTCGATTTGGAGTGAGCAACATGACAATAAGCTTTTCCAGATAAAGCCTTCTGTTGTTGTTTGGCCAGCTAGTTTACATAATATTTGTAGACAAGTCACAGTTTCCTTACCCATAGATTTCCGTAATGAGGGACTGATCTACCAATATGTGGCCTCTGTGACACTCAAGTTATAACTGTCCACATTATATTTTCTTACTGTCATTACAGTTACCAGTGGCAGCATCATTTAAGCTATGTTTTATCGTGGTCTTCATTTTGATATCGGATAGTGTCATTGGCGATGGTAACGCTGTACAGATCGATAATGCTTTTTTATTGGTGTTTTTAATGTTATTTAATTTTAATCCTGTTAATAAAAAACACCACTAGAGACATTTTAGATATGTATTTTATTTTATATATTTTTGACTTCTTTTACTTTATTATAATTAGTTGTTTTTTACCTAACTTACAACTAAGTGTTTGGCACAGATAGCCCTGACAACAACAAGTTTTCTAAGTTCGAATTTTTGTAACATACTAAATCTAGTTGAGATTATGTGTAAAATTCAGTCTGAAGCGTTATTTTTTATAGCTTTACCGATCAAGAAACTTATCTACCCTTTCATGGGATAGTTGCATTGTGTCCCACTCAATCATGTGTATAGGGAATGTCTCTCTGACTGTCCCATGGAACAGATACTTCTACATTCCAATGTCACTTTTCTGATTGGTCAACAGCAGGGAGAATGTTCATTTAACAAAGAAATGAAATAGGAAAATACACATGTGGCATATTACAATGAACTGAATTAACCCGAGAGTTATGTCAGAGAAGTCACCAAACAGAAGAGTAGGCAAAGATATGGTGTTAAAGAGCAGTGCAAAACTTTTACTGGATGAGTTTTAAGCTAAAGCATTAAAAAGACTGGACAAAATGAAACAGTCTTCATTTGTATGGAAAGGCAAAATACAATGTAAGAACTTGCCAACATGACGTTTAGTTATAGTTGTTTCCTTAAACTGGATCATCCATCAGACTGAATAAATGAAAGGTGTCTAGCTTTAAAGAAACTTCGCATTTACTCAACGCGATATGTGATATCATGTGATTGGCCATTCTCATCAGATGGGGTAAAACCTCTGGATATTACCTGTATGACCATTGAAGGACACTGCTGCCAACTTCCTGTTACAAGTTTTTGTAAGAAATGTTCTCACTGGGTAGTAACATATATTATCAACTTCATAAATGACAAAGGAACAAAGGATACTTGAAACAATATCAATTTAACGGTTTTCTTGACCACATGCTAAGATTCTCACCAAAGAATAAATTCAGAATAATTAATCATACAAAAAGAAAGAAACTTTTGGTATATTTCCACATCACACATACATTTACATACAAAATACCCTTTAATGAAGATAATTCCACACATTAAGAAAACTTTAACAGTGATTACCCACCTCTTTAGAAGGAGGTGGTCTAACAAACTGTGCATTCAAGTAATATGAAACAAAATGAAAAAAAAACAAACTTTTAATGATTATAATAAATATAATAAATCAAACATAAAAGTTTAAAATACAAAGAGAGATACACCCTCATAACAAATATGTTGAAATAATCCTTTTGTTGTTTTGAAATAAATTCAGCTGATAGCATAACATAAACTTTTCACAGGTATGAAATTATTAGAATCAACACATTAAAGCTTTTATCTCAAATAAAAGTAAAACACAATCAAAATAACTATACATACGTATATACAAGAGAACGTTATATTTGAATATCTACATATATACCCGGAACGAAATAAAATATAATAATTCACAATACATGTATAACTATTTACACACCTCACACTACAAACTAGTACTGCAGATTCCTGAAGAAGAAATCCTCAAATGAAGACTTGCCATAAATGTCCTGATGTCGGCATACCTCGGTTTTGATGTCCAGCACCTGCTTCACCAGTTAGATTGTGGAGAGACATCCATAGGCTGAACTTTTTGGGCCGACAGTTTCAATCAAACTGGGTGTCTCCTCATAACAGACTTCAATCAATCATGCTAGTGATCCATCATACAGTGGAAAATGCTTTGGTAATCTTCAGCAACAAAGAATGGCTAATTGAAGAACAGAATAGCCAAAAGCATCAAGAATTCAATTCTTCACGCAAAATCCCAGATTCCAATGTAAGGTTGGATAAATTTCAATTGGACAAAAGCTCAGACAAGTGTGTATACTAAAGTGGGTTGTAATGCACTGTTATAATCAGGAACTACGACATACGGTATTGGTCAAGCAACATATATAGAGACTTCATTTGTACTCATGCACTTTTCTATGGGCCTCTATTTGACATACTACTTGTTGCCTTGCTGCCCTCATTGTCCTCACTGAACAACTGGGTCTTACTTCATACTCTCAGATCTGGCCTAATATTTTTTTCATATCTGGTTGTCACATAGAGAGCATACAATATTGTATACTTTTCTAATTCTCGGAAATCCCTAAGAGAATAGATATATAATACAGTGGTAAAAACATCTAATGACAAGTAAATTATTTGATGTGATTCGTTGCTCAGCTTTCAAAGCAACATTGAAAATATTTCATGCCACGTGATGCTCTTAGCAAAGAATTTTTGCTAGGTGGTAAAATAGTAAAGAACGAGGGAAAACTCGTGTTTCAAATACGAAACATTTTTTGGTTGTGATGTTTTGTATTTGAATGCACAACATTTATAAAATGTAAAAAGGCAGTGATGTATATGTAAAATAACTAAACCAGTTATAAAGTGAAGTGCCTAGGTTACTCATGTAAGAGGGTAGGTTGGTAGAGTTTTGAATGAATCTGATGGCCTATAGTACAAAAGACACTTTGAGCTAAATGGTCTGATCAAGAATGACAAACCTATCGACTTATCTTGTAAAAAACACCAGATCTAGCGACGCTTTCAAAATTTTGGTATCGCGACATGTATTAAAACTCAGTGATATTGCTTCACTGTGACAGTACCAATACTCTAAGTGTCTATTAACAAAAAGTACTGTTACGACAGCGGAAATCACGTG
>NW_013670881.1:0-2283 GCF_000517525.1 Limulus polyphemus | reverse complement strand
CTAGTTTTATTTAAGAAAGGACTTGTATCACTGAAGTTTCTCGGGTAGAATTTCTATGGGAAATTAAAAAACAAACAGAGCCATAACAAACTGGTGTCAGAGAGTGGGACGGAAAATAAAAATAAAATAAAGAAGAAGGAAACGAGAGGTGGCAAATCAAACTACAGCTTAGCAGATTTCATGGCAGCGATACAAGAACAACAAAAGAAACAAGAAGAACGAGAAAAGAAACAAGAAGAAGCAGTTGCAAGAAAACCTGCAACAGTGGCAGCTCAAACAGCAAAATAAACAAGAAGAGAGATTACAGCAGTTGTTGGAGGAAAAAGAAAGAAACGAGTAGAATGAGAAAATAAACAAGAAGAGAGATTACAGCTGTTGGAGAAAAAAGAAAAGAAACAAGAAGAACGAGAAAATAAACACGACGAGAGATTACAACAGTTGTTGGAGGAAAAAGAAAAGAAACAAGGAGAGAGATTACAGCAGTGGCAAGATAACTTGCAACAGTGGCAGCCCGAACAGAAAAATAAACAAGAGAGATTACAGCAGTTGTTGGAGGAGAAAGAAAATAAACAATAAGAGAGACTATAGCATTGGTTGGAGGAGAAAGAAAATTAACAAGAAGAGAGACTACAGCAGTGGCTGGAGGAGAAAGAAAATAAACAAGAAGAAAATCTCCAACAGTTGAGAGAAAACCAGAGTACACAAATGGAAAACATTAGTAAATATCAAAGCGAATTAAATGCATTGAAGGATGATTTATTGTCTTTTACACAAGGAGGATCCATTAACCATCGACTTAATCAGCCCCAGACAATGGCAAGCTCCTTCCAGACTCCACAGCTAAACCCTGATGCAGACATCTTCAGTCCTGTTAGAAGTCACATCCCAGATATGAATGTCAGCAAAAGGGGTGATCTAGTACGAAGGAAGCCACAGGAATTCGATGGGAAGGCACCATGTGAAGCATATAGAGCACAATTTAAGATAGTGGCAGAAACGAATGGATGGACAGAGAAGCAGAAAGCAGTATTTCTGGTAACGAGCTTGAAGGGACAACCACTGGAAATACTTGGACAGTTGTCAGCAGACGAGAAACACAACTATAGAGCACTGGTAGCTGCTCTAGAGCTCAGGCATGGAACTCAAAATCAGTCCAAAGTCTACAGAGCTAGGTTTAGGACTAGAGTCCATGCTAAAGGGGAGAGCCTGCAAGAGGTGGCACAGAACTTGGAAAGTATGGCACACAAAGCCTACCCAACTGTGCCACCCGATCTCCTCAAGTTGTTGCTGAGGGATCAGTTTGTAGATGCCTTGGACAGTCCACAGCTGAAGATACAAGTAAAGCAAGCACACCCCTCTACTATGCAGGATGGCCAGAGCTCTTGAATTTGAATTCTACATTAAGTCCAGCACAGAGGTACTAAGGTTGGTACAGTAATCAGGATTCAATGCCAGAAAAGGTCAGCTTTCAGGGAGGTTTGAGGGACTTTGCTGGCACTGTAACAAACCTGGGCTCAAGAAAGCTCAGTGCTGGACACTTCAACACAGGGAAGATGCCACAGCAGGAAAGGCTGCTAACCAGAACGGTTGTTGGAACTGTGGAGAGCAAGGACATATGAAGAGCCAGCGTAAAAAGAATACTACCAATAAGACAGCTTCGGGAAACCAGTAGTGGTTGGTGCTGAGGGGCGCCCACCAACCCCCATTGTAAAATTCCCAACAGCTAAGTGTAAAATGGCAAGCACACATAGTGTCTTCGTGACAGAAAAGCTGGATGTCCAAAGGTGCAACTTTGTCATAGATCCCTCATCCTAGCAAATCCTTGTAAGTATCAAGGTGCTGGATCACAAAGGAGTACCAGAAGCTGTACAGAAGCTCTGTGGTGTGATAGGACATTATGCAAGGTTGTGGGGACCAGTGTGGGTAACTATTGAGCTCATGGGCATGAAGAACAGACAGAAAGTATACTTGGCTGACATTGAAGACCAATGCATATTAAGATTGGACTATTTACTGCCGAGGAAGTATGTAGTTAACTTCGATAAAATGATGATTGGAAACAACAAAGGCCAAATTCCAGTAAGTGTTGCTACATCCGCTGATTTGCATGTCACAGCACTTAAGTCAACTACAATACCATATGTCAGAGATAATTTGATGTACGATAAAATAACATCCCCAAGGTTGCCTAATACTTGTGGAAGCAGTGGAAGACCCATCCAGGGAGGCCGATTTGAAGATTGGAAGGTCACTTGTGGCAAGTCATCAAGTAGTACCTATAAC
>NW_013670880.1:63103-72145 GCF_000517525.1 Limulus polyphemus | reverse complement strand
ATTCTAGTCTTAATACGCTATAATCTGTTTAAAACATCTATTCTAGTCTTAATACGCTATAATCTGTTTAAAACATCTATTCTTGTCTTAATACGCTATAATCTGTTTAAAACATCTATTATTCTAGTCGTAATACGCTATAATCTGTTTAAAACATCTATTATTCTAGTCGTAATACGCTATAATCTGTTTAAAACATCTTCTATTCTAGTCTTAATACGCTATAATCCGTTTAAAACTTTTTCTATTCACCAACAAATTATTATATTAGACATAGCAGTTTTATTATGAATATACCCCCCCTAAAAACATACTTTAAACTTTAAAAATATTACGTATATTTCGAAAATTATCAGGACTAAATGATAAGCTATTTGACTTAAGTTTGAAACTAAAAACCTGGGAATCCACAAAAAATATTTCAACAAAATACAAGTATCTAATTGCATAACAATACATTCACACTTCATTCACAGCTAATATAAAATATCATGTATGATAATACAGTTGTGGTCCACCATCCATTACCAGTTACCCAAGTAGTTATCTACAGTTGTGGTCCACCATCCATTACCAGTTACCCAAGTAGTTATCTACAGTTGTGGTCCACCATCCATTACCAGTTACCCAAGTAGTTATCTACAGTTGTGGTCCACCATCCATTACCAGTTACCCAAGTAGTTATCTACAGTTGTGGTCCACCATCCATTACCAGTTACCCAAGTAGTTATCTACAGTTGTGGTCCACCATCCATTACCAGTTACCCAAGTAGTTATCTCAGTTGGGTAACTGGTAATGGATGGTGGACCACAAGTAATTATCTACAGTTATGGTCCACCATCTTTCACCAACATATATATCTAAATGTTATTCCAATTAGGAAGTTTGCTTACATTTAAATGAAGATGATGATACAGATATTTTACAATTTAAACACAGCAACAAACTAAAAAACAATTCAAAAAGTTCTAGATAAACCTTGTAAAGTTGCATAGTATAACTTATACAAAGTTGTTGTTTTAATTGTTTAAATTTTTGTAATGTCAACTAAAATTAATTAGCAATTTTGTTTTGAAGAATTTTATAAATATTATATATTGTTTATAAATAACATTTATAATAGTAGTTATTAATACTGTTGTGTGATAAAGTTTTTCCCTAAACAAAACTGGCCTTCAGAAAATAAAAACAGATAACATAATTTAAATATTAATTTTTTTCCTTTAATTATGATGTTAATAATAAAAAGGACTAGAGGGGGAGCAGTTAGACAAAAGCACTAACCACAAACATTTGGGCTGCTCTTGTCTAACTGAACAGTGGGACTTAACCATCACTAGCACATTCATGGTTCCATAATTTAATTAGCAGTAATGGAATATGTACGGACTAGGAATCGTCAGACTTAATTAAGAGTCCAGGCAAGCTAATCATTAGGCTTTGTCCAACACTTTTGCTGATTGAAATTGTGTCAATCTTTGTTTACTGCCAAACACAATTAACACAATATTCATAGCAGAATGTCACATTTGACAGTAATATAATCTAAATAACTGAAAAAAAATTATTTAAATTTCTGAAAGTGGGGGAAAAAAAATTAACTTTTTTTTTAAATAATTTTTAGGAGGAGCTCCCTAAAGAATGTATTACAGACCACAAAATAGTCATTTAAAATTTTGTTTTTCTCAAATATACAAAACTTCATCATCTCAAGCCCGGAGAAGAAATGTAACCGAAGCATTCCTCCACAAATTTTTACATGTATAATTAGTTGCAACAGTGAGATCACTGAAGATTCTAGGCTGAGACAGAATATGTTGTGAGGTACGATTGTTTTTGAATGCTTAGAAATACTATGTGTACACTGCCCCTATCAGGATCACATGTAATGTACTTACACGGTTATTACACAGTAAAACTTAAATGTAAGAAAATAAGATCATACTTACAGGATTTATTTATTTACACCACTACCTTGACAGACAGTGTGGAAAGTGTCGATGTAATGTCTTCTGCTGACAACTCAATTTCCTCAGCTTCCACGGGTGCAACTGTGGCCGGTCTAAGAAAGAGCGTGCGACTATGTTCCCGACCATATCCAATTACTTCTATCTTGTCCTCGTACACGGAAAGAGTCATGAAGGCTTGTTCCAAGGGGGAAGTCTCGATGATACCAGCTAATACAAGATAGTGGACTCCATGGGAGTCTACAGCATAGCCACTTTTATGGGCATGACCACACAAGTAAAGAACCACAGAACTGTGGCGATGAAAGACATCCATAACTTCTTGATAATTCCACAGGAGACAGCTGTCATCTACACTTCCAGGACAAAGAGCAACATGACCTAGGAAAGATGCATATATTCTATTCTTCGGCTGATGAAGACAGAGTAACAATACGTTATCTGCATATCCTAACACAAACACAGATTTAATGACCAAAGTAATTTAAGTTAATTTATGCTCTTTTATAATAAACCCAAACAAATGTCTTAGTGTTAATAAATGTTCTTATTGCAAGTATCAAAATAATTGAACTCAAGTCCTAAACCAAATATATTGTTTTTATATTTCTTATTACAGTATTCACTAATACATACCAAACAAAATAACTTTTTCTCCATTTGTGTCAGAATCCTGCAGTTCTTTGTCTAACCAATCCAACTGTTCTTCGCTAGCTGCTCCATTCTGAGCTTGAAAACGCTTGTTACGGCCGTGGAGGAAGTGATCACAATCCCATCCATCAAAATCGTAATGGCCATGATGAGAATACAGAATCTCTGCTGCCTGCACGTAACGAGGATGGGAAGGCTCGTAACCAATAACACTGACTTCAAAACAGTCCAAAGAAATACACTTGATCCCTTTAACGGGACTAAATGTATAATACAATGGAGAAGTCAAGCAAGTGGGCACATCTGGAGGAGCAAGTATATGCTCCGACACATCCAAGTGTGACAGAGATTCCCAAAAGAAACCAGTCAATTCTTTTCTTGAGAAATTATACAGTTCATGATTACCTACAGTATGGAAGGTTGGGATGTTTGCATATTTCTCAAAACGAGCTAGTGTCCTCTTCATTGCTATATGAGAGCTAGCATCATTCCGATTAAGTCCATCAATAATATCACCAAGTTGCAGCACAAAATTAACTGACCCTTCTCTTTCCCACTCACAAAAAGCACTGTCTACATGATCCAAAGCCTCCCTGTAGTAACGACACAAGAGTGGGTTATAATGTGCAGGTCGGTCCTCACAATCTGCATACTGGACATCAGCCAAAGCACCAAAAGTAACCAAAAGTTGAGAAGTCATCTTAAATGTTGTGCAACTGGAGCAATTATAAATCTGGAGAGAAAGAAAAGTAATAAATAAAATCAGCATATTTATAAATATGTACACAAACACAGAACTGTCCTGATTTACAAATAGCTAAATAATATTTTTCAATAACATGATATACACATGCATCCTAGCCCCTTCGATAAAATTAATATGTATAACAGAGCAGAGAAGTGCACCAGAAGATCTTTCAAATTTCCTAGAGAATTAAAAAAACAGACGGGATATTTTTGCATTTATCAATCGTTAGTTCGAAAATTGTATCCAAAGGCAGGTTTTCCAGGAACTGTATGTAGGTATCTTACACTAATCAACCTGGACTAATATGTACCAAATTTATGTTATAATTAAGCTAATTCTAATACAGGTAAACAAACAATATATAAGTAATATTTATAATTATACTAATGATCAGTTCTTTTATTTGCTCCCCATTTCTTTTTCAGAAATTCAAAATTAATTTTAAAAAACAAGCTAGTACATAAACAATTGCTAATCATTTCCAAGAAAAAATATTTTCTTTACAATTATATGCTGTATATTACTTCGATTTTCTCGACCAGTTATTTTTAGTTAAGACTCCTTGTGCGTTAGTCGATATAACTCGTTAAGTATTTCCTATTAATAGTAATACTTACAACTATCAGTATTACTATTGGTATTCTAGGCTTAGAAGTTTGAGTTCTCAACAATAAAACTAAAAATCAAATTTGATTATGAATACACATTTTTCATAATTTGAAAAGATTAAGTATTGGTTAATTATTTTAAAATTTTCAACGATTTTTCAAGAATAAAAAAAAATGTTTGATTTAAGACGTGACCTATTCAACTTTCGACTAGTTTTGTTCGCCCAGTTAGGTAGCGTTTAAACTTTAACTTAATATGACCCTTTTTGGCAACTTAAAATACAGGAATAGCCCAACACTGTAATTTCTTCTTCTACCATACGCCCGTTGTCACAAACACATCAAACTTAAGTCCAGAAATCAATAAAATCATTTTAAAGTTTTGGCCTTAACTTAGAGCTACACTGGATGAGTAATTCATTTCATGATTAACTTCAAAATAAGTTATAACACAAATTCTATTTTACATTAACAATTAAATAAAAATAAATAAATAATACGTGAGAGTTCAAATGCAATGTAGAAGTAAAGACATAAATAAACTTACGTTCAATTTTTACCAAAAGTGTCGACCTAAGTAAATAAATCATGTCCTAAGGCACTAATATTAATAACTAATAAGAAAGTATGGTTAAATTTCACATACTGCTAATCTCCACCTCGAACTCGTAGTTACTATGTCAGCAAGTTTAATCCAACTGAAACTGGTAAACTAGTTGCCGAAATGACTTTGTCACGTTAGATTGAAAAATATACAATCATCATTTTTACTATAACTTATAGTACAAGTTTTATATTATTTTACATCCTTAAAAATTCTACAAATTATATATATATATATATACGTTATCAAGTTAAACTTCATACATTCATCCCTTGGCCAACTGATATTAAACAATCCTACATTACTTAACACCGGCACCCCAAGGCACAGAATATTTACACCGAAGGTGACCCTAGTCGAGCCTATCTTAACCATCCAATCATATAACGACACAAAGTGATTTGAACATGTTCACGTGCTGTTTGAAAGTGGAGGCCTGGGCATTCACGTGACAACTTCGTGATGTGAGCTGGATTAAGTTTTTTCGATATGCAAGTTGCATGTGCATGGGTTATTGAGTCACGAGTAAATATTATTTCGCACGACGTGGGAAGAAAGTATTAGGTTAACTCATTAGGCTAATACACACATCTGAGTGAAACCTTTATTTTTGTGATGTTCCGGGCACACCCCCTTTCGTCACACAGTATATACCGTGATACAGAGTCACAAAACTTAGTTTCGTTTACATGTTTGTGTTACTTATTTATATTGTTACATATCTGGTTGTTTGTTAATTTCCCGTAGAAATTCTTTCCAAGAAACTTCAGCGAAACGAGTTCTTTCTTAATTAAAACTGGTTTATTCTTTCTCGTTACAAACTTTGTAATAAACTTAATTTCCACAGTCAATACGTTTACAATCTCGATAACAAAACACACACTTATATTACCGTCACTACCGCTCGCTTGACTCAATTATCTGTCTATCTATCTGCAATTATTCGCTGGACTTATATACTAAAATAGAGGGCGCCTGGAGAACACTAGAGGACAATTCACGATCCTTCTAGAAACTCATCACGTGTTACAAGCGTCACGTGACTTCCGCTGTCGTAACATTGCCCCTTCCTTAGTATTGTTGGTCCCGAACAATAGCCACTTACATTAAACCAATAGATAATTAACAATAACTTGATTAAATGTGCAGAATTTACAAACACAAAATTAAAATTAAAAACAAAGAGAACGAGAAAAGAAACAAGAAGAGAGGCTACAGCAGTGGTTGGAGGAGAAAGAAAATAAACAAGAAGAGAGATTACAGCAGTGGTTGGAAGAGAAAGAAAATGAACAAGAAGAGAGACTACAGCAGTGGTTCGAGGAGAAATAAAATCAACAAGAAGAACGAGAAAAGAAACAAGAAGAAAGTCTCCAACAACTGAGAGAAAGCCAGCATACACAAATGGAAAAGATTAGTAAATTTCAAAGTGAATTAAATACATTACAGGATGATTTACTGTCCTTTACACAGGGAGGATATATTAACCATGAACCTAATTAGCCCCAGACAACACGAAGACCCTTCCAGACCCCGCAGCTAAACCCTAATGCAGACATCTACAGTCCTGCTAGAAGACACATTCCAGACATGAGTGTCAGCAGTAGGGGTGATCTAGTGCGATAGAAGCAGGAAATCGATGTGATCCCTCAGCAACAACTTGAGGACATCGGGTGGCACAGTTAGGTAGGCCTTGTGTGCCATACTTTCCAAATCCTGTGCCAGCTCTTGCAGGCTCTCCCATTTAGCACGGACTCTCGTCCTAAACCTAGCCCTGTAGACTTCAGTCTGATTTTGTGTTCCATACCTAAGTTCTAGAGCAGCTACGAGTGCTCTATAGTTGTGTCTGTTGTCTCCTGACAACTGTCTAAGTATTTCCAGCGGTTGTCCCTTCAAGCTCGTTGCCAGATATACTGCTTTCTGCTGCTCTGTCCATCCATTCATTTCTACCAGTAGCTCAAATTGTGCTCTTTATGCTTCCCACGATGCCTTCCCATCGAATTCCTGTGGCTTTCTTCGTACTAGATCATCCCTATTGCTGACACTCATGTCTGGAATGTGACTTCTAACAGGACTGAAGATGTCTGCATTAGGATTTAGCTGCGGGGTCTGGAAGGGGCTTGCCGTTGTCTGGGGCTGATTATGTCGTTGGTCAATGTATCCTTTTTGTGTAAAAGACAATAAATCATCCTTTAATGCATTTAATTCGCTTTGAAATTTACTAATGTTTACCATTTGTGTACTCTGGCTTTCTCTCAACTGTTGGAGACTTTCTTCTTGTTTATTTTCTTTCTTCCTCCAGCCAATGCTGTAGTCTCTTTTCTTGTTTCTTTTTTTTTCTCCTCCAATCACTGCTGTAATCTCACTTGTTTATTTTGCTGTTCGAGCTGCCACTGTTACAAGTTATCTTTCCACTGCTGTAATCTCTCTTCTTCTTTCTTTTCTTTTTCCTCCAACAACTGCTGTAATCTCTCTTCTTGTTTATTTTCTCGTTCTTCTTGTTTCTTTTCTTTTTCCTCCAATAACTGTTGTAATCTCTCTTCTTGCTTCTTTTCCTTTTCCTCCAACAACTGCTGTAATCTCTCTTCTTGTTTATTTTCTCGTTCTTCTTGTTTCTTTTCTTTTTCCTCCAACAGCTGCTGTAATCTCTCTTCTTGTTTATTTTCTCTTTCTATTTGTTTATTTTCTTTTTCCTCCAACAACTGCTGTAATCTCTCTTCTTGTTTATTTTGCTGTTCGAGCTGCCACTGTTGCAGGTTTTCTTGCAACTGCTGTTGTCTCTCTTCTTGTTTCTTTTCTCTTTCTTGTTGTTTCTTTTGCTGTTATTGTATTGCTGCCATCAAATCTGCTAAGCTGTAGTTTGATTTGCCACTACTCGTTTCCATCTTCTTCTTTTTTTTATTTTTATTTTCCGTCCCACTCTCTGACACCAATTTGTTACGTCTCTGTTCGTTTGTTAATTTTCCGTAGAAGTTCTTTCCCGGAAACTTCAGCGATACAAGTCCTTTCTTAAATAAAATTAGTTTATTCTTTCTCAGTACAACTTTGCAATACACTTAATTTCCACAGTCACTTTCACTTCAACACACGCTATAATTCACAACGAACGATTCACGCACTTTACTTACTACCGCGTTTGACTCAATTGTCCGTTTCTATCTCTGCAATTCAATTCCGATTAATTAATTTCGCTTTATTTGGCGCACTTATATACAAGAATAGAGAGCGCGTAGAAAAGACCAGAGTTGCCACGAACAGACATGATCCTTCCAGAATATCATGACGTGTTACTAGAGTCACGTGACTTTCGCTGTCGTAACAGTATGAAAATTCATTGGGTCGTTAGTTCTATTTTTCGTTGTTTCTTTGGCGTTAGTAATATAAAGTCGTCTTCTTTGTGTTTTTATTTAACTTCGTTTGTTTCTTTGTGTTCATGTTTAGCTTCGTTTACTTCTCGGGGGGGGGGGGTTGATTTGACGTGTTATTCTTCTTGTTCAGAGGTGTCGATTATTTCCATATCTGAGCTTCTGTGTTTACTTTATGTGCGGATATCTTCTTACCTTTTTGTTTCCTCCGTCGTTTCATTTTAAATGTATATTCCTTTTGTGCAAGGTCTATTAGGTTTTGTAATTTCGAGGTTATGTCCTTACCGAATGTTTGTTCATCCAAACCAGACGTGCCCCCCAGTGGCACAGCGGTATGTCTGCGGACTTACAACGCTAGAAACCGGGTTTCGATACCCGTGGTGGGCAGAGCACAGATAACCCTTGTGTAGCATTGTGCATAATTAACAACAAACAAACAAACCAAACCAGACGTACCTGTAAGAGAGCTAGTGCTGACGTCAGACATAGTTGCTTTAGTTTCCCGGGCTTGATACTCCCGTATAAGACAGGAGTCATTCAATAACTGATAATTTTCAGATATCCGAGATAGGAGATGTATACTAATAATTAGGTGGATATTGAGATGAAAGAAAAAATTAGTGAAGTTTAAAGCTGATGCAACTACTAAAGACGTATCCAACGTGAGTAATGAGAGAAATAAAAACAAGAAGATTACGTCAAAGATTAAATCTCTTCTGAAGCGAGTAGCTATAGACATATTCATATCATCACCCATGACTTGCAAGAGTGATAAATACATTTGAACGTTAGCCAACTATTTCACAATGTGGCTTACTTTTATCAACTTCACAGCTTTAAATCTCGTACTATCCAGTTTCGGTTAATCATCTGATTAGGTACGTGTTCCAGTTGAACTACATTTAAACTTTTTACCACTACTTCGCCTCTTGTAAATAGATCTTCACTAAATTTGGTATGAAGGTCCACGGGAAGATATATATAAATTTTCAGTTTTATGTTTTGCGGTTTTAATGGAAGTTTACCACTAGTTCGCCCCCTGTTGATGAATCTTTACCAAATTTGGTTTGTTGGGTCCATGCGAAGATATGTTGAAATTTA
>NW_013670880.1:54707-62294 GCF_000517525.1 Limulus polyphemus | reverse complement strand
CATGGTTCGGACGGCTGAATATGCACGTCCCTTACCTTACATGTTTCGGACAGTTGAACATGCACGTCCCTTACCTTACAAGTTTCGGACAGCTGAACATGCACGTTCCTTACCTTACATGGTTCGGACGGCTGAATATGCACGTCCCTTACCTTACATGTTTCGGACAGCTGAACATGCACGTTCCTTACCTTACATGGTTCGGACGGCTGAATATGCACGTCCCTTACCTTACATGTTTCGGACAGCTGAACATGCACGTCCCTTACCTTACATGTTTCGGACGGCTGAACATGCACATTCCTTACTTACATGTTTCAGACAGCTGAACATGCACGTCCCTTACCTTACATGTTTCGGACGGCTGAACATGCACGTCCCTTACCTTACATGTTTCGGACAGCTGAACATGCACGTCCCTTACCTTACATGTTTCGGACGGCTGAACATGCACGTCCCTCATCAGAGGTAAAAAATTCAAATTACATTTCTAGAATTTCATTTGTCAAGCTGAAAGAGATGAATAGAAAAAGCCAGTTTTTAAAGTACGTTTTATAAAATATTATTTTTATCTGAATCTAATGTCTGCCAACAAATCTCAGAGACAGCAATGTTTGTTAAAGTTGCACCAATATTCACTATACTGTCCAGGTATTTTAAACCAGTCAATTTTAATTATTTCATACAAAACTGGAGAATATTCACTATACCATCCAGGTATTTTAAACCAGTCGATTTAACTATTTCATACAAAACTGGAGAATATTTCTTAATGATAGTTTTTTTTATATATATATAGCATACTTACTTTAAATTTAATGACTTTTCGTTTGTTTAAGAAAGATGATGACGAACCTTAATCTTTAAGCCAACCAGTTCCTAATAGTAATCGCATTTCAGCAGCAACCACGTTATGTATACCCATCAGTTTAACTCAATAAATATATTATATTGTTTCAAAGTCAGAAGTTTCATAAAAAAAAAAAATAGGCTAACAATGTGTTATAATTGTGATCGTTATTTGACTAATGTAATATGCAGGAGTTTTAATTTAGGAAAAGGTACAAAATAATAACAAGATGAAAGGTTACTTTAGTTGTTATTCATTGTAAAGTCCAGATAGGAGTAGAGTAGTACTTCAAGACGACGATGACGACATAAAATCTTTGTAAAATTATAAGTACAAATATATATATTTTTTTTAGAAAATCATAGTTTTTTTGTGTTTTGGTTGTGTAGTGAAACGCATATGAGATCGTTATATTAATCTTTTTAATATATATACTGTTGCGTCATCGAGATCATGTGATTCTCACGCTCTCTACTATCTAGAATTATCCTGTACTTTGGCGAATGTTCTAGTTCTTACTAGATATAGGGTAGGCGGGTATATATAAGAGGGGACAACGTGACGCGGTAATGTAATGTGTGTGTAGATAGTGAGTAATTGATATGCGGTCAGAAGTATTATTGACGTTCGTGGTTATAGCGTTTGTTTAGCGCGATTGTTGAAGTTGAGTGTATCGGTAAAGTTGTATTCGGAAAGAATAAACCAGTTTTATTAAGTAAAGAACTTGTGTCGCTAAAGTTTCGTCGGAACGAAGTTACGGAAAATTAATTAACAAACGGAGACGTAACAATATATATATACATATACACGTGTTTTTTTTTCATATTCTTGGGTGAAAAGGTGTCATGTTTTAACACGATCAATGATTAAAAGAAAATTAATAACCACCGGAATGTAATGAAATCGTTTCTATACGATTGAGTTGAAATATTCCAAGATTTGAGTCCTTTGCTTGTGAAAAAAAATGTTTGAAATTGTTTCTTGTTCTTAGAATACATCTCTCGCACATAGCTCTTAATTTATTCTTGATCCTAAGTTTTATGTTTTATCTTGAGAGAGATACTCTTTAGTTATCAGAAACGTATTACAGAAATTATTTTTACTAACAGAAACGTCGCTGTAGGGCGGCGGTTTGTGCTAGTAATTACTAATGGTAGTATTCATAACTCATTCAAAAAAGGTGAACATTTTCTAAAAATGGATTTTTCTAGGAAGTACTGTACGGTGAAAGTGACCGGATTGTGCTGGAATAAACTGTGATGTTTTTATATATTAAAAGTAGTAGCATTTATTAACAAAATAAGTTTTTTAAAAACTCCACTTTTTAGCACTATATTTACAAATTACGTCAATAAAGATATAATCAAACCCTCACGTACAGTCATAGTGAAGGTCGCGTTCTTGTTGTGAGGAGAGTATTCTTATTTAAAATTGTATTTTGTTCTAAAGAAATAGTTGCTGCACATACCGTAGTTATTTTTATAATTGTTTGAATCTTGAATATCCAAAGTGTTCATTATTTTATGGATTTTTTGTGATGCCATTCAATAGATGGCGCCACATTGTGATTAATATTTCAGTCACATATATAGATTGATACATATACACACGATACGGCCATTATAGTAAGATTGTGTGTGTGTGTGATAAAAACAAAACGATAAAAAAAGGGTGATGCAAATATTAACACAATGTTAATTAAAAACAGAAGGCCATTAGTCACTTCAAACGTACAGGATGTATATACAATGGCAAACGTTTTAAAACATAATAACTTTAAAACCAGATAGGACTGACATACAGTAAAATATGTGTTTGTCCGTGTGTCTTCAGGATTTATCCGATCTCCACATGACTTCTGTTGACCCTCTTGCAGGTTTGTATGCTACTTGTAATCATGCTGATAAGGATATATTCTGGAATTAACTCAAAGGTATACAATCATCGTGATAGCAAATACAGCTGGATGTGGGGCAAAAACCATGTGTCCTAAGAGCCAAAAGTCCAGCAGAGATAGGTCCGGACAGTGCGTAATCCGAGGTAATGATTTCAGATCACAGAATGTAATGCCCTTGAAAGAAAGGTGCTGAGAACACTATTAGTTTCCAACTGTGGGAGGAAAGTGTCCCTCAGCATATCCTCTTACGAGCCAAGTAGGTGACCGAGTTCTCATCAATCACTGGTTTTCGGCAGATCTTGCTACTGAGGGTGTGTGGGTTCTAATATCTTAACTTTGACAGCTATGTCTGCTCATTCTTTCATGCAGACTGAATGTTGCCTCAGATATAATAATGTAATTGATGAACATTTTGTTCCAAACTATCCAACTGAATTCCCTCGTACTCAGCATGAATCTAGTTCTTTTAGTTCTATTCGAGTAGTTGCTGCATCATCTAAGTTTTTGAAGAATTACCTTTTAGGTTTGTTTTCAAAACCTGAAACACTGTGACTGTCAAGTTGCTTTTCGCAGACCTTTCTAGGATGTATTGAGGCAACTGTTTCAACTTACCCTGAACCATCCACTGTTCTTCTTAAGACACTGTGTCCTTGAACTTGTTACACCACTGCTTATTTGTATTGCTCAATGATGACTGTGAATTATACTTAATTGAGTTGGCATTCAATTAAACAGTTGATTGAGTTGTTTGATTCGGATATTTGTGCAAAGCTATATAAAGATTATCTGTGCTAGCTGTCCTTAATTTTGACATGATAGACTAGAGGAAAGGCAACAGGATCCACCTCAAACTCTTGGGATGCTGTAATTGAATAGTGTGATTTGACTGCCCCTCTTATAATGCACTCACAGCCACAAAGTGGGGATCATAATTTTTCAGTAACAGGAGCTAAATCAAGAACCCTCAGATTCGTGGTCTGGCACACTAACCACTAGTTCTGTGTCTCAGGCTAACAAAGCATGAGATGTCAGGATCAAATAAAATGTGTACTCCATCATATCTTTGTTGAAAATATGTAGAATCATTCGTAGGCAACTGTAAACATTTTAGAAAATAAGTGAGAAACTTAGTCAGTTTTAGCAGAATTTCTTTACATGTTGTTTGCTAAAAATCTCATGCCTCAAAGATGATTTGGAGGAGTGTTTGATAGAAACTCAAACAGCTGCAATTACCCACAATGAAATCAGGGTCAAAGATCAATGTAAATAAGTAAACTTCTTTAAAAACAAACTTGAATTTAGTGAAAAAAAAATTAAACAAAGTTGAAAATACTGGAAAAGATTTATAAGAGATAGATACCTTGCTTAAACTCATGTCTATTATTTACAGATTTCTATATCTTGTCAGTTTTTATATTAACGTGACTATAAATGACCTTACTACCACAGTCATCAGCTTTAATTTCCTTTTGTTAAAACTGTTGTTAAGTTGTTTGTTAAATTTTTTTGCAAAGATACACGAGGGCTATCTGGAGTAGCCATCCCTAATTGTGAACTAAAACACCTAAGGGAAGGTAGCTAGTCAAAACCACCCACTACCAATTTTCAGACTTCTCTTTTACCAACGAAAAGTGGAATTGACTTTCACATTATAAGTTCCCCACAGCTGAAAGGTCTAGCACATTTTGCAAAAGGTTTCCATTCAGCAACCCACAGATTGTGAGTCGAAGGCCGTGTCAGGCCCTATTTTTTTAAATAATTGCTTGAAATAAAAACAAATAACCGAAGGAAGGTACTTTTCACAGTTCTGTTATATAAGTTATCTAGTTGTTTGAAATAAAGATTGCTAAAGGTAGTAGCTGATGAAATAAGCTAAACTGCCGAGTTCACATTAACTATTATATAGTTGCCATACTGGACCTGTTTGTGCTATATTACCATGACTAATGTATTTCCCTTAATTAAAAAACAAAAAAACCAATTTTTTAAATAAAATCATTTAATGATACAATATTCAATGAGAAGTATAAATAATGAAACACGAAATTTAATGAAAAAAGGATATTTAAATAAATCTTTAAAAATACGTCTTAATGAACTTAGTAACAAACTTGACCCATAGAGGGATCTGTCTATCAGGCTTCTTGAAGGTCTGCTGGTCAACCAAAGAGGTACGTTCATAAAGATTTTGTTGTTCCTGTCAACCAATCAAAAAAGTAGATATCAAGACTACAGAAAAGAACAGGTTCTCCAACACAAACTTAGCTTCACTTCTTATTACTTTCACATAAATAATTAAAACACTAATTAATAATATGCAAAAAGAGTTTAGATTGTTAAGCTGTGGAATCTACAAAAATTATTGAAACAATAATTTTATTACATAGTTTAGGTTAGCTGTGTATAGCCCTAATTTAGAATTGACAGTCTAGAGGGAAGGCAGATGACCAACAGGATCTACCTCCAATTCTTGGGCTATTCTAATTAAAGAGTAGGATCTGACCATTACTCTTATAATGCACATACGACTCCAAAGTGTGAAGTGTGGTTTTGTGGGAATATGATGTAAACCATATACTTGAAATCATAGCCTGGCATATTAACCATGCTTGACCACCCATTGTGTGGAAATTAGGTGTTTTGTTCGTGAAATATGGAGCCAAAAATTTAAATTAATCATTATTTTATGTTTAATATATATATACATTTATGTTTAATTATTCTTTTTAAACATCAAAATGAAACACAAACATAAGCATTAGAACAGATGAATTATGGCTACAGAAACTGATGATCTATATAGTTTCACACAAATGTCGTTTTCAAAAAACAAAATTAACCTCTTGCATAATATTTCACTATCAATAGTTGTACTAACAAGAAACTTTAACTTGCACTTAATTATAAACTTATTAATTAATACATATTTGATACAGATATATACATATGTAGGTTACATAACTAGTTTTTATACTAAGTTTTTGGCTGCTACTCGGCTGCCATCTTCAGAGAAGTTTTGAGGACTGTTTCAGTGTTGGTAACGGCCAGGAATTCGGTCTAGTGCATTTCCTACATATCGTTTGATCTTAAAGGGGATGGGCTAATTGTGTACTAGAGCCAGGATCAACTCCTGGTCACTACCAACACATAAATAGTCCACTAGCTGAAACATTGTATAAAACTAATTACTACTTTGTTACTAATTAATAATTAGATTATCTTATAGGCTACTAATCATTATAACGATATCAATTACATTTTCTGAATCAACTTTAAGTAGACAACAACAACAAACAATAATTTTTGACTGGATCATTCTATAAAATCTTACTTCATGGAGTTGTTTCCTCAGGTTTTCATTACTTGTGATAATAGCTACTTGTGCTTCGAGGTCTCTATACACTGATCGGTATCCTGCACAAACACAAAAAAAAACAACACATACATGCTCGTTGGAACTTGACTATAACTTCTCCTTTAACGATCATTATAAATATGTTGAATGAAAAAAAACAAACTTTAAAACAAAAATTGAATCAACATAAGAATTATTTCTGACAGAAAACACATGTTGAGATTACACTGACTTACGGAGCACAGTAAGATATTAGTTCACAAAAAAATAGAGTTGTTAAAACATTTTAATAGGAAATCTACTGACTATCAAAATGTAGAATGTTCTTATAATTTTCTGTTTCAATCTAGAATCACTTGATGTGGGTAATTAACATGGAGAATGTTACAAGTGTCTAGTTTTTGTATCTTCAGCCACAACTCTGAATATGTGATTTGAAACTATAGAAGTTTCTGTTAAATTTTATCAGTCAAACTTAAAATAAAAATTCTATAACAACAGACTAAAAAAAAACCTATTTTAAATGTAAGTTACATATAAGAACGAAAAGCTTCTGTTAACAAGGTTTGTGGAAAAAAATTGTTGTTCCTTCATCTATAATTTTATCTATCAAATCAAGAATGTGATCTCTAGTCCACTTAACATGTAACTGTATGACCAGAAACTGACTGCCTACCAAAGTTTGGAGAACCAATCAATGTGACTGAAGGTAAAGTTTCGCCAGGGTAGTACACCCACAGACCTTTCACATGAAAGGTCCAATTTTCTTGATCGTATTCATGAAGCCTTATTCTTCTCTCTTGATGTTCATCACATACACGTTCATAAAATTTCTTAGCAATGTGTGTATATGCATCGGGAATAGCTCCAGATATTCCTTTAGCTCCGTAGAATCCATTAACCTGTAGATCATCAATAAAAGAAGAAATTCTAAGTGTTGACTGCAATCAAACATTTTCTCACACAAATAACCTTTTTACTACTTTGCTATTTAAGAATATTATGGCTATATTTATTAGGATGATTCTATAAATCAATCAGATTCAGTGTACTAAAACATCAAGCTGATGAACATATTAATTGTTCCACTACATTATTCTATTTATGTTAGTTGTATGCTTTCAACCAAGATGAATCAATTAACTTAACCAGGAATTGTAGCTGTGGATTATGGAACATAACAAGGAATCCTAGTCATGGGTTGTGTAACATCACTAGGAATCCTAGTCCTGGGTTATGTAACATCACTAGGAATCCTAGTCATGGGTTATGTAACATCACTAGGAATCCTAGTCATGAGTTATGTAACATAACAATGAATCCAAGTCATGGGTTATGTAACATCACTAGGAATCCAAGTCATGGGTTATGTAACATAACTACGAATCCTAGTCATGGGTTATGTAACATAACTACGAATCCAAGTCATGGGTTATGTAACATCACTAGGAATCCAAGTCATGGGTTATGTAACATCACTAGGAA
>NW_013670880.1:50004-54686 GCF_000517525.1 Limulus polyphemus | reverse complement strand
CATGGGTTATGTAACATAACTACGAATCCTAGTCATGGGTTATGTAACATAACTACGAATCCAAGTCATGGGTTATGTAACATCACTAGGAATCCAAGTCATGGGTTATGTAACATCACTAGGAATCCTAGTCATGGGTTATGTAACATAACTACGAATCCTAATCATGGGTTATGTAACATAACTATGAATCCTAATCATGGGTTATGTAACATAACTATGAATCCTAATCATGGGTTATGTAACATAACTATGAATCCTAATCATGGATTATGTAACATAACCAGGAATTTTTATTAAAGATTGTGCAACATAACTACGAATCCTAGTAATCTACACATTTCATTGATTTAAGGTTTTCCTCAGAGATGGTCATCTAACCTGTAGTTTAATCTTAGAATAATTATTTTAAAACATAATTAATATGTTATCATGTAAAAACCAATTTCATAAAAAATTTAAAATGTTCATTGTAAATTTAATGAATGATTTAACAATACATATGATATCAATCAAAACAAGAACTAATTAAACGTAACATTGAAACCAAGAATGATAAATAATGCAATATAGTAATTAGACAATCATTCTATATTTAAAACATGATAACAATGGCTTAAGAAGATAAACCTTTGGTGAAGCAACAAGAAGATCAAATTCTGCCGGTGAAGACTGAAGTATAATCTCTTCATATTTTTCTGTCAAATTAAAGTAACCAGAGGCTAATTTGATGATGGAGCCAGAAGGTACTGTAACTAGTAAATGTTCTGTAACATGCTCATCTTGAGATACACCTAATGGGTACATCTGTAGAAGAGGATAAACTACCGTGTCGGATCCAGAATTGGTTGCCAAAAGTGATGAGGTAATTGTGACTAAATTGAAACTTTTGCTACAGAGAAATTTTGATAAACGTTGGTACGCCTCCTCTGAAAACTTACGTGGATCACCTAAAAGAAAATCAAATCTTGTACAGAAATAAACTGATTAAAACCAGTGAAGAAACTGTTTACTTGTATTAAATGTTAAGAAATGAAGTACTAATAACATGAGGCAATATTCAGTTTTCAAATTTAAAATATGAAGAAATTTAGGTTTAAAAACTGTAGCTAAGAATGAACTGAAACTTAACCTATTTATGATATCGATACAGTGTTTTACATTGACATAGCACTAATGTAACTTTCCATATCTTGTAAATCTCAAGTTTTTTTCACAATTGAAACAAACACAATAGTTTCTGTTATCCTATAAAGGTAATGTTATAACTCAAAGCAAAATGTCAACTGCTCATAATGGAGGAAATAAAAAAACTTGTATCATTTGCTACACTTTTGTTTTTATAAATAAGCTTTAGTGAATACACAATGAAAGTCAACAGCTAACCCTAAATTCAGGCTTAACTAATGTTGTTAAAATGTTCTACTATATATGACATTTAGTGTAGAAGAATCCTTTGTTAAAATAACTCTCCTTTGACCAATTCACACAAAATATTTCTTGAAAATAGCTATAAGTAGAAGTATATCCTTTAATTAAAAGAAAAAAGATCTACTCAGAGACACCTATTTCTTAAACAAACTTCTGCAATCTGTGAATTAACTAGTAATGACTAATGAGCTCAATGCTTTAGCTGAAAATAGCTTGAAATTAAATACATCTTATTGTTCACTACAGAAGTTATGAAAGTCAACTGCCAAATTCAAACAAGCAAAAACTGAATTTTGGAAAGTTGATAAATAAACAAGATACTATTTTAACAATTAGACAGTAACACAATGATTAATCTGTATTTTCTTCATATACTCTAATCCTACAATATATGTATTCAATAAATATCTATAATGTTCATAAACAAATAATTGCTTTCTTTAAAGTTTTTATTTTTGGGTTACTGAGTACTGAATAAAAAAAAGTACATTCACATACCTTTTTCAGGATGAACAGTCCAGTTTGGATGAAGTGATAAATTATCGTCTGGCATCAACTGAAGAGAGAAGGAGGACACTGTCTGGACTAAACTGTGAAAATAGTCAGCTAATGCTTCACAGTTGTTGAACACAACATATCTATCCTGCCTCATTGTAAAGTAGTTGTCACTGAGATTGGCCCTAGAATATCACACCAAAGAAATTCTTATTACTCATTCTTCTTACTAAATTTTACAGAGCTATGCTATACAAATGAAATGGGACTCAAATGACACATGAAGAAATTATCTAATATTTTACAACAGTTTGTATTAGAAATTTTGTTTTGCTCACACTGACTAACACAAATATATACACTCCGTACATATTTATTAGTTCAACGTAAAATAATTTATGTGGCTATTCCAAGACTAGAATCCAGTTGGATCTTCAAGCAATATTAATAGGAAACCTTGTTCAGTTCAATCATATAAATAAATGTTTATTCAAACAATAAATTAAATCCTTTCATCATTCACATAACTTATTTCTGTGGAATATAAAGAATTTTCTTGGAAAAGTGAAATTAAAATTTGTGTAAAAGAATTACCCACTGAGTACCAAGGTGTTATCAAAAAGATAAATCTTAAGATGTGTTAAACTGATGATTTCATTCCATCTTTCTGGTAACAGCTTCTTAATCCAGCCTCGCAAAGCTGGTGCATGATAGAGAGACACCTGCATGCGACCTGGAAAATCTTGAATCAGGGGCAACAACAACGTCCTGGAGTTTTTTATACCTCTTGATCCTCGAGTTACATCCAGTAATACTTGTACTTCACAGTCTGCATTGGCGAGAGCTGTTCGCAAGCTGGATACCTAGAGTTTAAACATTGCTGATAGAATTACAAAAACTGAACAGAGTAGAAATAAGAACAGAAATAACAAAACTCTTCAAATATTACAATTGAAGTTACATATAATAATTTCACAGACAACAATGACCTGTTAGTTTCACAATTGTGGTTTTATCACATAAATTTGTTTCATCTCACAAACCTTTTCTTAACGCTATTCCATAATTAAAAACTTTACACTGCATCAAGGTGGCTATAAGTAAAGGACCAAGTTCGTTCACAAAGGGTAAAATTAAAGAAGACATTGTAAGTATAAGAAGTTAACTGCAAAGATGGCAGATCGAGGATTATAGAAAATGATGAAAAGTGATAAAACAAAACACCAGGAAATCAAAGAGGATATATGAAAAACAGTTTGCTGAAAATGTATAATTTAACAGTAAAAATTTCTTTATATACATTAAGGATAAGCAAAATATTGGGATGTGAACTTTGAAGTACGATAATGAAGGCTAGTATCCGATTATTACAATGATGGCTGTGCTAGTAAACTTTTTTCTTAAAATTACACCATAAAGATTTAAGCAACAATCTTCATCCTAAACAGATGATAGATGGAAAAGATCTAATAAAATGATCATTTTACTTCTGGAAAGGAAGTTGAAAGGATGATAAAGCTTCTGGGCAAAATATTTACCCAAGGGTTTTGAAGGAGGTAAAGGATTAAATAAATGAGCCACTTGCTACTGCTTTTTCTAAGTCTTTCAATAGTGGGCAGGAAGTTGATTAATGTTACTTCTATGTTTAAAGGAGGTGATAAAAACTATCCCAGTAATTATAGACCCATTAGTCTTACATCAGGTGATAAAACTAACCCAGTAATTACAGACCCATTAGTCTTACATCAGGTGATAAAAACTAACCCACTAATTATAGACCCGTTAGTCTTACATCAGGTAATAAAAACTATCCCAGTAATTATAGACCCATTAGTCTTACATCAGGTAATAAAAACTATCCCAGTAATTATAGACCCATTAGTCTTACATCAGGTGATAAAAACTAACCCAGTAATTATAGACCCATTAGTCTTACATCAGGTGATAAAAACTAACCCAGTAATTATAGACCCATTAGTCTTACATCAGTTGTGGGAAAAGTTTTGAAAGTCTGGTAAAAGATGCTTTGCAAAGTCCTTTAACAAAGTTTAAAATTGTGTTGGATAGTCAACATGGTTTCACTAAGGGAAACTCTTACTTCGCTATTATTTTGACATTCTTTTAAGAGGTTACTTCTTATGTAGATGAGAGTAAAGATGTGTCTGGATTTTCAGAAAGCATTTGACAAGGTTCAACATAAAAGGTTTGTAAAAAAATTAGCTCTATAGTTGTGGGGGATAATTTGGTTCATTGGATAGAAGAGTGGCTGGATGGAAGAAAGCAGAGGGTTGTTAAAAATGAAGTTCAATCAAACTAGATTAATGTCACAAGTGGGGTACCTTAAAACTTATTCTTAGGACTTTAGGATCAGGTTGAGGTATTTAAGATTATTAAGAGATAAGGTTGAGGTGTTTAAGATTGTTAAGGGATAAGGTTGAGGTGTTTAAGATTGTTAAGGGATAAGGTTGGGGTGTTTAAGATTGTTAAGGGATAAGGTTGGAGTGTTTAAGATTGTTAAGGGATAAGGTTGGAGTGTTTAAGATTGTTAAGGGATAAGGTTGGAGTGTTTAAGATTGTTAAGGGATAAGGTTGGAGTGTTTAAGATTGTTAAGGGATAAGGTTGGGGTGTTTAATATTGTTAATGGATAAGGTTGAGGTGTTTAATATTGTTAATGGATAAGGTTGAGGTGTTTAAGATTGTTAAGGGATAAGGTTGAGGTGTTTAAGATTGTTAAGGGATAAGGTTGAGGTGTTTA
>NW_013670880.1:43645-49077 GCF_000517525.1 Limulus polyphemus | reverse complement strand
TGTTAATGGATAAGGTTGAGGTGTTTAAGATTGTTAAGGGATAAGGTTGAGGTGTTTAAGATTGTTAAGGGATAAGGTTGAGGTGTTTAAGATTGTTAATGGATCAGGTTGAGGTGTTAAGATTATTAATGGATCAGGTTGAGGTGTTTAAGATTATTAAGAGATAAGGTTGAGGTGTTTAAGATTATTAAGAGATAAGGTTGAGGTGTTTAAGATTATTAAGAGATAAGGTTGAGGTGTTTAAGATTATTAAGAGATAAGGTTGAGGTGTTTAAGATTATTAAGAGATAAGGTTGAGGTGTTTAAGATTGTTAATGGATCAGGTTGAGGTGTTTAAGATTGTTAATGGATCAGGTTGAGGTGTTTAAGATTGTTAATGGATCAGGTTGAGGTGTTTAAGATTGTTAAGAACTACTAGTGTTGATTCATCACCTATTTTTTCAAACTTAATGGTAGAACTAGGAGACTATAACTTTTGGCAGAGTAGTTATTTTCAGTTAAGAAAGTTTTATTTTGCTAACAGTTATCCAAAAGAGCACATATTGGCTATAAATCAACACTACAGCCAGTTATTTAAAAAAGCACATACTGGCTATGAATCAACACTACAGCCAGTTATCCAAAAGAGCACATATTGGCTATGACTCAACAGTACAGCCAGTTATTTAAAAGAGCACATATTGGCTATGAATCAACATACAGCCAGTTATCCAAAAGAGCACATATTTACTATGAATCAACAGTACAGCCAGTTATTTAAAAGAGCACATATTGGCTATAAATCAATACTACAGCCAGCTTCTAATGAACATTACTGGTTAATTTACACACTATTCCTGTAGTTTAACAGAGAATGTTTTGTTTTGGGCTATGTTACTAGCTCTTTTCAACATCTCCAAGAAATAATAACATCACAACTTTCTCACACCAGGTGTCACCCATAGTCTTTATAACCACAACACGTTAATGCCGTGTTTTTAAGAATTCTACTAATTCATAACAAGCACCATAGTCTTTATAACCACAACACATGTTAATGTCATGTTTTTAAGAAATCTAATAATTCATAAAAAGCAGAATTGATTTTGTACAACATCTTCTTTTACTATGCTATTAGGATTTAAAAATGGTAACTTTCAGTAAAAACATGACACAAGCATCTGAATTTCATAAGTTCTGTATATAAAGTGTCATCATTATGGTAGCATATACCTACCTGAATTTCATAAGTTCTGTATATAAAGTGTCATCATTATGGTAGCATATACCTACCTGAATTTCATAAGTTCTGTATATAAAGTGTCATCATTATGGTAGCATATACCTACCTGAATTTCATAAGTTCTGTATATAAAGTGTCATCATTATGGTAGCATATACCTACCAAACATGTGGTCTTTTAATTTTGTACTTCAGAGAAATAATTATTATTTTTGCATTTTAAACGTCGGTTCTATATTTAATTTTAACTTTTGAACTTGTTTCCTTGATTTAAATTTTAATTAGAGGTAGTGTTGGATTCACTTGAAAATAAAAACACATAAAATGAAAATAAAAACAATCCATTCTAGAATTTATACAGGTTTCAAAAAGTAAATAAATAAACTTTAATAATTTAAAAAATATATTAAATGACAAAAAGCCTTTTGTTAAACTGATGACTAAAACATATCATCACAGACAATTCTACTAACAACAAAAAAAAACTTACATTCAGTGAAACATACCAGTTTTTCTTCACGGGTTCCTGTTCCTATGTATAAAGAGGCAATGGTAACTCTTTCTTTGGCTTTACTGGCTAATTCCTAAGAAACATTAAGATTTAAGATCTTTCAATTAGTAGTTTCATTTATAAAATAGATACATACCTCACTTATTTGTCGTATTTTTTTTTATGTTTCATTAATCACACAAAGTAGAACATCACTAAAATTGTTTTTATAATATTTACAAGTTACCATAAAACACTTTGTACACTTTATGTAAGAATTTCAAAGGAATATTTGGGAGATCAATTCACAGAGTGGAGGTAAGACAACGGTAAGTTATTCCATGTACTGAGATAACAAGTCTGTCCACTAGAGTACTTGTAGAAATACAAAATGTTTAACACAGAATGCATACCTAAATAACAGCAGTTTGTTAGGATATTTCACACAGGTTAGAGCTGTTACACTCAAAGCAACTAATTGTCCACCAAGATTAAGATCTGGTAAACACTGACAAAACTGAATGTTTAGCAAGCTAATGGCCTTTATCCACTGTAAGATCCAAACCGAGACAAAGCAGGGTTACTAATGGTATAATTATTCGGACTTTGTTCTCATCTTTATTATGTGTGTATTAATATTTTCACAATGTTTCGACCTGGTGTTATGTCAGACATTTGAATGCACCACAACCAAAAATCTTTTTATCGAATTACTAGGATTCAAGCCCCCCAACCTGTGATCCCAAATACAGGCTCTCTAACCACTTGACTATCAAAACAGTCTGATATAACACCCGATGATGGCCAGTAAATTCACTGGTCGAAACGTTGTGAAAATAATAATACACATAATAAAGAATAGAATAATAGTGAATAATTATGATGTAATACTAATACTTCATCTCAATCATTCCAAAAAACAAAGTAGTGTGTTTAGCAAGCTAATGACCTTTATCCACAGTACAATCTAAACTGAGACAAAGTAGTGTGTTTAGCAAACTAATGACCTTTATCCACAGTACAATCTAAACTGAGACAAAGTAGTGTGTTTAGCAAACTAATGACCTTTATCCACAGTACAATCTAAACTGAGACAAAGTAGTGTGTTTAGCAAGTTAATGACCTTTATCAACTGTGCAATCTAAACTGAGACAAAGTAGTGTGTTTAGTAAGCTAATGACCTTTATCCACAGTACAATCTAAACTGAGACAAAGTAGTGTGTTTAGCAAACTAATGACCTTTATCCACAGTACAATCTAAACTGAGACAAAGTAGTGTGTTTAGCAAACTAATGACCTTTATCTACTGTACAATCTAAACTGAGACAAAGTAGTGTGTTTAGCAAACTAATGACCTTTATCCACAGTACAATCTAAACTGAGACAAAGTAGTGTGTTTAGCAAACTAATGACCTTTATCCACAGTACAATCTAAACTGAGACAAAATAGTGTGTTTAGCAAAGTAATGAACACACTAAAAAAGTAGGTCATTTTTTGCCATTTAGTCCTAATGAAGGAAAGACCAGTTCTGAAAAGCACTCAGATTATCAGGGTTCTTTTCTGATGCTAACTTTTTTTATTGATCTTGTGTTCTTCAGAATATCAAAGTATAGTTTAGTAATCATCATTAAATACATAAAATTTAGACACATAAATTAATAATTTACTCTTGATAGATTATCAAATTCTAAAAACACTAACAATGCACAATCAAGTGAAAACAGTAACTTATAAACATGTATCACTTTAAAAAAAGTCAACAGTTATAATATACTAACTTTGAGTCTGTCATAGAATTCTGATGGTTGGCGGAGTACTTCCACATCATCTCCAGATATATGGAAACTTGGTCCAAAGTCTGACATCCACTTACAATCTACAGGCAAACCATCTTTTTGCTTAAGAAGTGGGCCGCTGGTTGTTGTGAAGAAAACTGGGAGATGAACGCTGCATAAAGTGATACTACTGAAAAAAAAATTACATACATATCATATACATGTAAACACAGACAACTCATAGAACAGTTTCCTAAACGATTCCCAAAACTCTCAGATTTTAACCTATACAGATTCAAGAGGTGACTTTCCTTTTTGTCTTCAATTTCAGTAAGCTTAGTTGATCTCTTATATAAAGAGCCATCACACCCTCTCTTTCAAAAAGTCTACTTTTATTACATAAATTATCACCTGAATTTTCAAAACAATTCTATTATCAAATGCTCTCCAAGTCTAACCATGTTTCAGTAATTTTTATTATATCATAAACTCATCCATTCTGTTCTGAATACTCCTCACATTTGAATAACAGCAACTAAGCTTTTTCTTGAACCTCCTCTCTTTATCTTCAACCTGACATGCTTATCTTTAAAACTATTATTTAACTTGTTATGCTCCAAACTCTCCTTTCCAAACTTCTTCTTATACAAACTATACTATCAATTTGTTGAGAGATGAAATAACAAGACTGGAAAAGAAAATCTGAAAATCAATAGTCATGTGTATAAAATTTACATTTTGGTTGTTTTGCAGAATTACTTCTTTGTTAGTTATAAATTAATTTTATAATGTATTGCTTGATGATGTATATGACAACAGCTTTCCTTTCTTTGGATGGGTTTGTAACCATATACAAAACATATTTACAATATGATTTAACTAGTTGTTTTTGGCAGGTGATTTCAGTCATATGTCCTTTTACTTATAATTATCTTTGTAAAACTAAAAATACCCGTCTTCTGGATAATTATACTTTTTAAGAGAAGGCTTAAATAACACAAATATTTTGCTTTACTTTAGTATTACCAATGTCATTATAGTTGCACTAAAAACTCGTAAACGCATACAATATTAACATTTAACGATATTAAAATCCTGAAATACTGAAGCAGTAACATTACACTATACTGGCAATGTACACTACAGCATTTAATGTTTCACACCATTCCTTGATAAACTTATAAAATATTTAAATATACGTCTACAAGTTACAGTTACATTACAATACAGAGTTTACCTAGATTATACCAAACAGGTACTAAATACAAATAGTAACCATATCTTAAATTACTTTTTAATTTAATTTATAACAGAAAGCTTACCTAAGAGTAAGTTTGTACTTGAGGCGAATAGTTTGAAAACAATTAAAAACCAAAGGATGCAAAATACGACGGTGTAACATCTCTTTTTCATAAACTTAATTCGCCTTATCACGTGACCAATAGATTTTGCAACACTGTTTTTCACAGAAGTAAACTTATCCGCAAATTTGCGAAATTATATTATAATTTATACGCGTGAACCTTTCCATAAACAAATATTGGAAACAGAGTTTGGACAAATTTTAATAAAAAACAAGGAAAGAAATATATTATAATTGTTTCTAAATTAGCAATTTAACATTTAACTCAAAATATGCTATCAAAAACAAATTAATAATGACACTATATTATGGGTGCATGTACCTAAATAACTAGATATTTTTCTCTCTTTACTCAGGCCTCCCCATACAACGACAGTAACTTTACAGACTTACGATGTTAAAATCCTAGGTTCGATTCACAGCAATAGAGTACAAGTTCCTAGCCAGAGGGAGGTTCGGAGTGCGAACGAATCCTCATACACACTCCCGCCGGAGTTCCGCT
The DNA here is from genome assembly GCF_000517525.1 of Limulus polyphemus. Classification (NCBI taxonomy): domain Eukaryota; kingdom Metazoa; phylum Arthropoda; class Merostomata; order Xiphosura; family Limulidae; genus Limulus; species Limulus polyphemus. The sequence continues at coordinate 43,725 of NW_013670880.1, read as the reverse complement.
CACTTATTAATTTTTTTCATTTTTTGATGATGACCTCTCATTATATGTAACACTGTGCATACATGCAGAAATGGCATTTT
>NW_013670880.1:38570-43133 GCF_000517525.1 Limulus polyphemus | reverse complement strand
TGTTAAAATTCAATAAATATTCGACATTTTTATGCAGTACCAAAGGTCATGCTAAGCTAAAAGATAATTAAAAATACTGTTGCGTCAGCGAGTCACATGACTAGTGTGACGCCACGTTTCTAGAACTATCCCGTACCTTGGCGAATGCTCTAGTATTTACTAGATATAGGGTAGTCTGGTATATAAAAGAGGGTGACAACGTGACGGGAGAATAATGTAATGTGTATGTAGACAGTGAGTAATTGATCTGCAGTCAGAGAGTATTATTGAAGCTGAGCACGTTCGTTGTTATAACGTTTGTTTTAGCGCGATTGTTGAAATTAAGTGTATCGTAAAGTTATATTCGGAAAGAATAAACCAGTTTTATTAAGTAAGGACTTGTGTTGCTAAAGTTTCGCGGGAACGAAGTTACGGAAAGTTAATTAACAAACGGATACGTAACAATACTTATCAGGAGAAATTTAATATAAATTTTATTTGCAGTGATAATAAAGGAACCATTATATATTTCGTTTGTTTTTTGTTTTGTTTTGTTTTTCATTCCTTGGGCACAAAAGCTACACATGAAACGAGTTATACTTTGGACCACAAAGAACCTTTCACTTCCAGACCTGGCTACGAACTTGATGGAAACAGCATATAACTAAATGTGGCTTTTATGTATAACAAACAAAACTCTTTATTTAGCTATGTAATATATTTATAAATCGGGTAAATGAAGCGGATAAGAATCTATTAATTTTTGTAAGCCTATTTGTTATTAAGTACAAAGCTACACTATGGGCTATCTTTACTCTGCCCACCTGATTTTTAGTGCTATGTGAGCCCTCAGACTTGCTTCTGAGACAACGGGAGGTTACATTTTAGTAAGAATAAATGATATATAATAATCACTAAGTAACATATGACATTTTTGCTTATGGTGACATATTTTGGCATTGTATTTTTTTTTTTCTCAGTTGGATAATAAGATTTATTTCATTATCTTTTATGAAACAGAAATATACTCTATTCTAATATCTCAAGAGTGAAAGCAAAGAAAAATATGTAATAATAAGTCAACTACATATACATCTTCTATATTTAGTTCCAATGATGCCTTTTGTCCAATGCTAGGGCTCATCAGGCTGTGTTATACTACTTTGGTACAAGATAGTATCATGTCTTTTCCGGTCCCTGAGGTAATATGTACTTTTTTTGTAATTTCTTAATAATTTTTTCATTTCGGTTTGGACACAGAATATAGCTCTGCCCGGAGCTTAGATTACTAATTGGTAATTAGCCACATTTTCTTGCATGGCATATAACTCGCAATTTTCCAAAACTGAAGACTGTCTTTTCGGTCGGCGAATTGGATAATGACCTAGGGTTCTCCTGCTCTTGACTTCAGTTGCAATGGATGAAGGTCAAGTAGTTGAGGAGTGACATATGTCATATGGCTTTGTGTGATATTATTGTATTTTATATTAAAAACTAGGTTCTCCTTTGTTTAACAATTTTTTATTGAAACTTTTAACAGACTTGTTTGCTGGAGCTTTAGTCCAATATTTTGATTTAAACTTTGTACATAACGTAACTTAATTAGAGTTCTCATAAATATTTCCTTTTAACTGGCAATACAACACCACTTGCCCCTGTTTTGTTTTATTGTTTGATGTTAGTAACCGTATTTGTGGTTGTATTAGTGTCTTAATAAAGACTGTTGCACACATTGTATGTTTCGACTCGTTCTTCCTGACAAACTCGGTCAGAGTTTCCAGAGATAATCAGACATAAGTTCTTCAAACTTCACGTTAGTAGACCCTAAATGACTACTCTGAAGGAAATTCGTGTGTCAGAGAATACCATAGAATAATAGGAAGGAGGAATTTTGATGCCACGACTGAGGATACCATTATTGTGGAGGTCTCCGTTCTCTATGACTGAACTTATGAATGCTCCAGTGAGTATCCCTAAATCTATACAGGATGATGGGCATACAGCCTGGAAGGGGGTGAGTCTGGAGTCAAGGCAGGATGGCTAGATCTAAGGAAAGTCTTCTCCTACATCTCGGACTTTTTCTGATGTTATGGATGTCCCTGACACTCATCACCTTACAGAACAAAGCATCCAGAATGCCTAACAAAGTCCCCAATTGAGACTGAGCCAAGGCAAAAATGGATTCCAGACGAATGGAAATTATTGGATGGTATGTGACTGAGGGAGACAGACACTGAGTGGAGCAGTCTCTACAGGACCTCTAGATATTCACCATCCAGTGAAGTAAACAAAGCCCCAGATTTAGTCGAGACCATCCATCTAAGTTCAATTGGTAGACAAGCTCCACATTACAAGCTTTGTCACCAGCAGACAATATAGCTAGCATTGGCAGAGGATTCCACTAGTGACTGGCAGAACTGCAAGAGAGGCAGCCCATCAATGAACGTGGAATCAGAGGTGAGGTGAGAAAGTTTAAGTTTTGACAATGAAGCCTTTTTCAGGTAGTGTGTTTTATGGTAATAGATAAGAGCGACAGTTAAGGTCATGCCAAAATTGCAAAAAAACACAATTTGTCTTATGTTTAACGAATTTTGGAGAGTAGCACTTCAGTTGTATCGAAATGAGATGTAAGTAAGAAATTACAATTCTAAACCATTATCACTGGCATAACAAATATAAGTTTGGTGTACCCACGGTAATATATGATTATGAGTTAGTATTTTCGATCATGTATGATGAAATACTTTCAAGGTAGTTAGTTTTTTAATATTATATTAATATTCCCGTTAGTTCGTCGAATTTGCTTCTTAAAGACATTATTTTATTATAAGAATTCTGTAACAATCCAGATGATTTGCTCAGCTCACGTTTGACTGGAGCAGTTTCTATATTCGCTTTCGTTAGGCTCACCAATGTTACAGACTACAGGTACTGTCTGATGTTTGAATGACAGACAATAAACATTGTACATGCTGGAATTGTATTACCATTAGTCGCTACTTCTAGTTACCGATATGCAATAAAAAAGTGTGTGTCCAAACGATCAATTTGTATATTATTCGTAGATCTAACCTAACGAACCTCTGGTGGAAATAAAAGAAACTTCACCTGAAATACAAAATGGCGTTAGCTTCAGCTAAAGCTTTGTTAGATGAGTTAATGGGAAGAGATCGTAATTTAGCACCTACAGATCAAAAGAAAGAAGCAAGTTGGAGTAACTCACAGGTATTAAATAATTTATTATGTATGTAACATAACTAATAAAAGAACTCAACGTTACAACAGCAAGAGCAAATTATTTCTTAACTACTTAGGTTAGTAATACTAATACTAGTTATACTCATTAGTAATAAAGCCTAATGGCAGTAATGCCAATGGCTAATGTCGTAGTAAAGATATTGTTAATAATATATTTATAGTATTAGTTAGCCTAGGCTACAACTAGAACTTAGTAATACTAATAGTAGGACTGTCGGATTAGGACGAGTAGGAGTAAAACTAAGAGTTGACTTCTAAAAAAAATATTTATTAATATTATTAGTGTTAAAGTATGTTAGGCCTAAATGTTATATATTACTATTACTATCGGTATTACTTTATTAATTAATAATATTATTATATCACTAACATGTATGCCATAAATATCGAAAACTTTCAAATTAAAAAAAAATAATGTCCAGTGTTTGTATTTACTATAATTTAGTGATTTACATCTAGTGTCTAATCTACACTAACAATTCACTTTGTTTTACAATGTACATTGTTATTGGACTGAAGCTGTGAAGGCCAAGAACGAGTGTAATAGTACCTTCACACTTCAGCTTGGAAGTTTAAATATTTTTTGAAGGTTCTTTTCAAAATGTAATTTAAAATGCTAAGTCTTGCTCTGTTCATTGCAATATATTGTAAAATGTGATACCATTATTTCAACGAAAAAACAAATCATATCTTTGAAACAAAGGTTTTAAACTGCTTATATATATATATATAGTAAAACTTGATTGTCAAAGGGTTTTAATAAAGAACACCAGTGTGACCAACTGTTTTTCAAGTCTTCCATCTTTAGGCCAAAAGAGAAGATTGTATAATGTCTCCTGTTTCCGTAAAGTTATGCTATTTATGTAATGCTGTTGGCACCTATTCCACCTTTTTTTATTTGTGAATACACTACCTAAATCATTGAATAAAGAATTTATGTGCTTATTTTATTTTATAAAGGGAAAAAACAGATGTAACATTTAGTATAGTCTCATGAATTGAAAATATGAAAATTTACACATGGAATATTTATGCACAATAAAGTTTCATTAATTTGTACCTGCTAAGCTTATGTCTTGTGTGATAATTTTTTTATTTGTTTTTTAATATATTGTTTTCTTATTTTAGGTTTGCAAGCACTTTCTGGTGAAATTCTGCCCAAATGACCTGTTTGTTAATACAAAAGCAGACTTAGGAATATGCAATAAAATTCATGATGAAAAGATAAAAAAAGAGTAAGTACTTATCTTGAATTTAGCAGCTTAACCTGCGTGTGTGTGTATATATATATATATATATATATATATCATTTCTTACTTGCTGTAC
>NW_013670880.1:30587-38549 GCF_000517525.1 Limulus polyphemus | reverse complement strand
GACGTAAATTAAAATTAACTATAGATAGAAAGTAAATAAAAAAAGAAAGTAAAGTTAACTTAACTTACTTGTAATTTAAGTACAGCTTAACCTACGTCGTGTGTGTGTATATATATATATATATATATATATATATATCATGTTCTTAATGATCTCAAACTTTAAAATGAGTACATTACATATTTATAAAATTCATCATTTTTCTGTAAACTACCTTAAGTTTCAGCATTACTTGCATTAAAGCATAAGATCTGTGAAGTTACTGTACGAGTACACATTAACTGCATGCAATGTATATCTGTTAAATCAGCTGAAAGCATCCAATTATTATTTATTAATACAGCCAGTGTACTACTCTATAATTGTAAGAATACTTTTATGAACTTTGTAATTGTACGTGATTAATTTTTGTGAGCATTTTATTTCACAGTATCAGAAGAGGTCAAGATTTGACAGTATATTTTTGAAGTGAACCAATGGGTGAAACTGCATAAGGTTAGCCCTAAAGCTAGATTATTGCACGAGTTTTGTGTGTTAGAAGTTTGATGCCATTGTGCTTTATTGAACATTAGTACTGTAAATGACATAGATATATATTTACTGTGTGTAATTTGTGGGTGCTGTACTTTGAAAGCAGCCCTCAAAATTGAAAAAACAACAAAAACAAATTGCAAAAGCATATTGAAAATATATGATTCCCAGAACTGTGTTAGTTGAGGTGGCTAACTAAGGTAGTAAGGAAAGTGTACTAGGTGACAGGTGGACAAAGGCAGGAAGTGGATTAACTCTTTCAGCATGAGCTCGGGTCCTGGGACTTACATCGTAACCATTTTGTACTTGTTATAGTTTTCATGCTATAACTTTTAAATTAGTAAACATATGTTAACACAATTTGGCAGATTATCAGTAAACTTTACGATGCCTTCATAAACAAACTATCATATTTTTTTATTAAGTCTTAAGGTTTGTAAAGCAATATTTTTCTCATGCCTTTTTTCTTTTTACATGTTGCCTATCCAACACGCAAAGTAATTTTCATTTTAACATTTAAAAATACTTTTATGCTTCAGAAAATTTTCAAATTTCACAAGCAAAAATCTTTATAACGTTCAGATACTGAGATAGTTATGAAATGTTTCTTAGGAAAAAACTTTATATTTTATCTGTTCTTTTCACTAACGAATCTCTGTACGGGTTTGGTCGATTTGACCGATCTTGTAACCACCATAGAAAATTAGGTAATAAATATAAACTATGCCTCTTGCATTCTAGATTGACAACAGATTATAACACGAAAACATAAATGTTTAGACTAAATAGCTGAAATCTCATAACATTATACATTTATATATATTTATTATTTTTATTATATTGACCTTTCATCCATGCAAAGTGATCTGTTTTGGCAGAGTTGTATTTTGTACAATACAGTCACATTTCAATTATTATACATTACTATATTGATGCCATAGAATTCCACTATATTTTATTAAGCTTAGTAACTGAGCTGTATTTGGGTCTAAAAAATATGAAATAACCAGCAGACTAAAACCACATCCTACCTCTTTGAAATCTTTGTTTGAAAGAATGAGATGACATCGTAAGACTTTAAAATGTCATATATTGAAGTAAGTGTATATAAGGTACCATTTCCAAAAATAGAAAGAGGTGATCATGGCCACTGATTCATAACATGAGTGATATCTCAGCAAATAGAAAAGATAGGAGGTTCTTATTTTATATTCTAGCTTGTGAATAATGGAAATTTGAGTTCCTAATTCATACAAAACTATAGACTTAGTATTTTGATATCATAAACATCTAATTTGAACCAGTGCTACATTCAACATACCAAGTGACACACAAAAATCGATGTTTAAGTGTTTTTTTAATATTTACTTTTAAATTAAGAAATTGAATAATGTATAATACAAAAATTTGAATTATAATCTACAGTTTGATACCAAACGTATTGACACAAGTTCATGAAATAGTAGTTCAGTAAAATTTTGCATGCGAGTCAACAAACGCGACGACATGGCCTTTGACCCATGACCCATCTGGGAAAGGTTAAGGGAAACAGTAAGGTGTAGAAAAATGTGGTCTGGTGTTGAAGGAACAAAAAACTTGATAAAAAGCACTTTGAAAGATGATGACAAAACAAGTTGTAGCAAAAATGAAATAAACAGTTGGAAAATTAATTAAACTGAAAATACTTTAGTACAATTATGTAAAATACAAATAAATTTACTTCAAATTCAAAAACTATAAAATAGGAAATGTTGAGATCTTGATTAATTCCATTAAAAGTGACAACATTCAGTATTTTTTACCCAGAAAGGTTTACTTTTTAAACTTTGAATTTAGTGATTATACCAACTAGTTTAAGGTCATCAGTTGAATTAAAGTTAAAAACTAATTAAGATTGTGTTGTTTTTTAACTAGGTTTTTTAATTCTTTAAATAAAGTTTCTATTGTGGTTTTTAAATAAAATTTCTATCGTTGACTTTAAGTTATTATAACCAGAAGCCCAAAGAACATTTTTCAAATGAAATGATAGTAGTTTGTCTTGAAACACAAAAATTGTGTACGCTGTTTACCGAGAAACTTTGTTTATATTTAGAGGGTTTGAAAAACTATATAAAAACTATGACCCAGTTGCACTGTATTAGAACAAATTTTTTAATTTTAGAGATAGAAATTAACTTTTATGTAAAGTGTCACCGTGAAGAATTAAGAAAATTTCTATGTGTTGAAAGAGATTCCTTATTGTCTATTTATTGATAAGTTGTTTTATGAGAACAACCACAACACACAACCAACTGTTATTATCATATCCACCAGTGCAGCAGCTAGGATCAGTTCATATAGAAAGATAATTATGTACATGTAAAATAGGTTCACATTTTAGAAAAATTAAAAAAAAAAAAGATAAGTATACACAACCTTTCTGTAAAGTATTGAGAGTGGAATAACATTTCAGATTTAAGTAAAGATAATTTGTCAGACTTACCAATTGATTCAAGTTATTCTGTAATACAGCTAAAAATATCCAAGAGTTTTTCGTCAGCAAACTTTACTAATTATGCTCATCATTTCGATATCATTAATTTAAACGTAAAAGCACTGACCTGAATCTGCCGCACACAATCTTTTAACTCAATTCACTAAAGTCTCGTGGCTTCAAAATTGGGAACTAAAATTTCATTTATTTTTGTCTCAACTGAAAACAAAATGTCAAAACTAGTTATGCAGTGATAACTTATCCCACACTTGAAGTCTTGCAACCATCTTTTCATTAGTAAATGATATCCAACCTGGTTGGCTCTCTGATTGTATGGTACAGAAAACTATCTATAATCTCTGTTTGACTCCATAAACTCTCAGTCATGTATACATTATTGTAATAATTGAATTAGTATTCTTCTTAGTATCAGTTATTATCTCATCATATTTACTCTTTCTGTCTGGATGTAGGTGGTCATGAGTGTAAATGTCAAATTGAGGCTACACATGGACATATAATTTATTTTAGTTCTTGGCCTAAATCTAATGCTTGAATTATGTAAATCCTTAGAAATATAGACTAACTACAGGTTCCTCTTCCACCATCAAAATGATACTAAACTTAAAGTGTTATTCAGCTTGGATCTCCAACTCTCAGGTGTTAATCAATAGTACCATGACCTATATCTAGAATTAGGATAGCTACAGTTTTCTGCTGTTACATAGTATAAGTCCAGGCTTATAGTATAAGGCAAGTAATAACAATATTAATAAGAATTATACATGTGTGTGTAGAGATCTAGTTAGGGTAAAATACACTGTAACAGGTGTGTCATGTAAATACCTTTAATTCTTTCTTAATGTTTGTTTTCTGTCAATTTCTTTTTACAAAATCATAAAGACTATGCTAAAAGTAATATATGTCAAGATTGGTGACATTACTTTATATTTTATACCTGATAAAGATTTGTGTGTAACAGATATGATGGAATTGCAACTGGGTTTTAGTTACTGAAGTATGCTGGACTTTAGAGCTATTTTCTTTTAATTTTATGATATGTACTGGACTGGTATAAGCAGAAATATGTCGTTCTCTGCATAAATTTAAGGTACAAAATTCTTGAATGTTGTAACAGATGTGGTATTTGTATTTTTGACAGCATTACTTTATATACCCAAGATGAAGTATGAGCCCTTAATGTTTACATAATTCTAACAAGAAATTTTAGATTAACTTTTATTTACTTAATGATGCTAAAGTAAATAAAAAGTAAATTTATTTGCTAGTAGCCAAACATTGGTTTAATCACATTTTAAAACAAAAATAATTGGCAACATTAACAGGAAATACACAATTTTTGTAGATTAATGATTCTTCCATAAATTGTTATTAAAAAAAAATGAGATCACCTTTAGAAATGTTGATGACTGAAATGACAATGAAATTCTGTAAGGTAAGTGATCTGTAACACTAACAGTAGGCCTATGAGTAAGTTAGGCTTATGAAGTTCTGTAAGGCAAGTGATCTGTAACACTAACAGTAGGCCTATGAGTAAGTTAGGCTTATGAAGTTCTGTAAGGCAAGTGATCTGTAACACTAACAAAAGGCCTATGAGTAAGTTAGGCTTATGATGAGATCACTTGCCTTACAGAAGTAACACTAACAAAAGGCCTATGAGTAAGTTAGGCTTATGAAGTTCTGTAAGGCAAGTGGTCTGTAACACTAACTGTAGGCCTATGAGTTAGGTAGGCTTACTACAGTAGAAACCATATTTTTTTTCAACATTTTAGGATAGGATGGAGAATGTCATTTAAGTCCAATGGTTTTGTTGCTTTAATTAGCACTATGATACTTGAATTTCACATTAAAATTCCCTTACATTTTCATGAATTGATAAAATGCTGCCAATTGTTTGACAAGATAAAAAAACTATATGAATATAGCTGATGTGGTGAATTTTGAACGTTTTCTTGGGGAAAATAACAACAGTTTTATTGTTTTCAGAAGGTTATGACCACCAACCAGCTTTGTTCAAATGTTATAATGTATAAAATAGCAAAAATATTAAAGCTTAGTTGTGAATTTTGTAGATGATGTTGCTCATCAATTTTAAGCATTTTTGACAAATATAACTATTCTGTTTCATTGTTAATTTAGTTTATTCCCTAAATAATAAGTTTATTAAATCCTGTAAAATAAACTAGATTTGACCCTATCTTATGTCACGGTTAGACATGTTCCTAACTGATCCTATAAAAAACCATCATTTTAGGTAATATTTTGTATGGATATGAAACAAAAGTTAACAAATGTGTGACTTTTTAAAGTAGAGACGATTTTGATGTCAATAAAACATATTAAAACCACAAGTTAGGAAATTTATTTTTCATGCTATCGGTTGACATTTACATGGTTTTGTCCTTACGGTAGAAAGTGGCATGCATAAACTGCTGATTACCTGTACTGATTAGTGAAGTATGGATGTTTTTTCAATCTGTATAGGTTCCCACTTGAATTTATAACTATACTAGTTAACGAGGTACTTGCATTACGTTTCTATGTATGCCCAGTGTGGAAGTGAATCTTGGTCAGATAACGGTCTGTTTTAGTAGAAATTAGCCATATGATTTACAAGTTGATCAATGAACATAAAGGAAACCTTACAACTGCAATGGTTTTGGGTGAAAATCATAAGTTTGTGGTATGAAAATATGAAATCGTTGTTTGCATTCAGAGTACACTCTCCTGAAAATTACATCATTTTATCCTGATATGAGACAATTGTTGTATTATTTTTTTTTGCCAATTAGGCAAATTTTTTTACACTTTTACATGCATGACATTATTTTTCAGAGTATTTGACACTGGACATGTGTTAATTTTGTGTGCTGGTTTGACATAAAACATTTTACATAAGATGTTACAGTCCCTATTTTCAGAAAGACTAAATACTTGCACCTGTTACATCAAAAAGTTTGAATTTTAAAATACTGTACGAGTGTTCAGAAATTGTAGATCATATTTCATTTCCAATGGATAACAACGGGCCATTTGATCCATCTTGACCATTTAAGGTAAGAAGATGAAGCAGTTTGAATTATTTGTCACTTTAGTCAAAATTCTGTAAAACTGAGCTGTTAACCCTTTATTTCCTGTGAATTTTCAAAACCTCCGTGTAGGGTTAGCTAGGGATGGAATTAATGTAAGTTTTAAGCCTTATGTGTCTCCTATGTAAGTTCAGAGTAACCTCCGGGTAGGGTTAGCTAGGGATGGAATTAATGTATGTTTTGACCCTTATGTGTCTCCTGTGTGTGTTCAGGACAATTTTTCTTGATGATCGTCTCTTGATAGTTTTCTGATAGTTGGTTATGCATTACTAGTGTGAAAAAAGATACTGGCTTTCTGTAAATGTCTATTTTGCCGATGAGGATATTGTAGCCGACTGTGCACATTGAGGCAGGTTAACATGTTTGAATTAAACATCTTATTTTAAGTCTCAGTTATAATAAAGATATAAGGTTCTGGAAGTTGATTGGTCTTATAGATGTACACAGTTACATATATGTGTAAAAGTGCTGTTGGATGAAGGAGTAATACCGTATGTTAAAGAGATGAGGTTTGGAAAAGAGTATTACTTAGTGTCACTGAATGTTAGTTAGAAGTGATAGGAGTGTTGGAAGCTAAACATATTTATAGTTAAGCATATAATTAAAATTCATTTTAATTTTAAAAGTGTTAAGTTCATATGCTGTGTGCCTGTAGTATTCCAATGTAATAATTTGTAAAGATTTGACTGAAACGGTAGGACTGAAGTACAGAGTTCTTGGTCTTATAAATAGGATGTCTTATTTACTGTGTTTGTCTAAAATTAGGGTTTGCTTCTATGTTTTCTTTTATATGTGTGTTGTTGTTTTTTCCCAATAATGCCAATATCAGGTGTAACACATTTTGTTATTGTAAAGTTGAACCGCATAGAAAAAAATGTTTATAAGTTACTGCTGCAGCAAAAAATGTTTGTTATTGTGATGATAAGCAGAATATAAGTTATGTATGAAATGGTTGATCCAGTGAACTGCAAGCCATTGCTGTTTATATATAGGAAATTGCACTGAAGTATTTGAACATACATATATAATATACAGCAAAGAGAATCACATTTATTCAAGTTTTCTGTCATTTGTAGATCATAAAGTATAGTACATTGATGAATTTAAATGGTGAGTAATTTAATTTTTTTTTATTATTTCCTTGGGCCTGAATCAAACCCAAGATCTCTACCAATAGAGCTGATGGGTTAAACTACTAGTAGTTGCTGGTGGGGCACTTTTTAATAACTTTAACTACTGCTTTTTTCCCATTTCACAAACAAGATTTGTTCTAAGGGGCTTATTATCTCGTGTTTGTGGGATGGTCAGTAGTTGTGCACCTGTTTTTTTTTCTTGTAATATTGTTATCTTTTCCTCTGATCCAATTTGAAACCTAGACCAAGTGGTTGCTCTACCAACTGTTACAAAAACTGTTACAAAAAGGAAGTTGAAATGCACAGAGGCATGAAGAATATCATGTAGACACAGTTGTCACATGTTGCCACCAGAGTCGTCTTTGTGACTAAGGTTTGATCACTCACAGCAACTGTTCAAAATGTGGTTCTTTGGCTTCCCGATTACATTTCATCTCTGTGACAACAGATATTACAACAATGACGCATCTCATCTGGTATACTGGACACTTATAGACTATTGCATCTGTGTAACAACAGATATTATAGCAATGACACATATCATCTGGTATGCTGGACACTTAGACTATTGCATCTGTGTAACAACAGATATTATAGCATTGACACATATCTGGTATGCTGGACACTTAGACTATTGCATCTGTGTAACAACAGATATTATAGCAATGACACATATCATCTGGTATGCTGGACACTTAGACTATTGCATCTGTGT
>NW_013670880.1:28364-29587 GCF_000517525.1 Limulus polyphemus | reverse complement strand
GTAACAACAGATATTATAGCAATGACACATATCATCTGGTATGCTGGACACTTATAGACTATTGCATCTGTGTAACAACAGATATTATAGCAATGACACATATCATCTGGTATACTGGACACTTATAGACTATTGCATCTGTATAACAACAGATATTATAGCATTGACACATATCATCTGGTATACTGGACACTTATAGACTATTGCATCTGTATAACAACAGATATTATAGCAATGACACATATCATCTGGTATGCTGGACACTTATAGACTATTGCATCTGTATAACAACAGATATTATAGCAATGACACATATCATCTGGTATACTGGACACTTATAGACTATTGCATCTGTGTAACAACAGATATTATAGCATTGACACATATCATCTGGTATACTGGACACTTATAGACTATTGCATCTGTGTAACAACATATTTTACAGCAATGACACTTATCATCTGGTATACTGGACACTTATAGACTATTGCATCTGTATAACAACAGATATTATAGCATTGACACATATCATCTGGTATGCTGGACACTTATAGACTATTGCATCTGTGTAACAACAGATATTATAGCAATGACACATCTCATCTGGTATGCTGAACACATTTCAGACTATTGCATCTGTGTAACAACATATTTTACAGCAATGACACTTATCATTTGGTATGCTGGACACTTACAGACTATTGAATCTGTGTAACAACAGATATTACAGCAACGACACATCTCATCTGGTATGCTGGACACTTCCAGACTATTACATCCTTGAGACTTCCCACAGCAGATACATGACTTCAAGTACTCCCCACTGGTGTTAGTTCCAGTGAATGAGGTAACCATTCACAAGAAAAGTGACGTGAAATTATTTGTTTCAAAAAGTGATCCTGTAAGACGTGTCTCACCTGGTTACCAATATGTGGAGGGGCACCGTACTACCTTTAAACCGAAGGGTCTATCACATACCATACTACCTGTAAACTGTACGGTCTATCACATACCATACTACCTGTAAACTGTACAGTCTGTCATATACTGTACTACATGTAAACCATAGGGTCTGTCACATACCGTACTTCCTGTACACCATAGGGTCTGTCACATACCGTACTTCCTGTAAACCATAGGGTCTGTCACATACCGTACTTCCTGTAAACCATAGGGTCTGTCACATACCGTACTTCCTGTAAGCCATAGGGTCTGTCACATAC
>NW_013670880.1:21250-27841 GCF_000517525.1 Limulus polyphemus | reverse complement strand
TACTTCCTGTAAACCATAGGGTCTGTCACATACCGTACTATCTGTAAAACATAGGGTCTGTCACATATTGTACTACCTGTAAACTGTAGGGTCTATCACATACCGTACTTCCTGTAAACCATAGGGTCTGTCACATACCGTACTATCTGTAAAACATAGGGTCTGTCACATATTGTACTACTTGTAAACTGTAGAGTTTATGACATACCGTACTACCTGTAAACCATAGGGTCTGTCACATACCGTACTATCTGTAAAACATAGGGTCTGTCACATATTGTACTACCTGTAAACTGTAGAGTTTATGACATACCGTACTACCTGTAAACCATAGGGTCTGTCACATACCGTACTATCTGTAAAACATAGGGTCTACGACATACCATACTACCTGTAAACCGTAGTCTATCACATACCGTACTACCTGTAAACCGTAGAGTCTATCACATACCGTACTACCTGTAAACCGTAGGGTCTTTGACATACCGTACTACCCGTAAACCATAGGGTCTGTCACATTTTGCTGCTTCAGCATGAGAATCATATTGGTTATGAGCACTGCATTGTACTGTGCAGGTCTGAAGTGCTGATGGTTCTTCAAAAAAAAGTACAGTCCAATAAAGAAGTCAGCTGTGAAATATGAAACTTCATAATCACTCTGTACATAATATTCATATAAGAAACATTATGATAAAATTGGTATTTAAAAAAGAGCAGTTAGTAAACAATTGAATATTGTTTTTAAAGTGCATGACCAGTCTGGTGAACTGATGAATGGACGATGGCCAGAGATGTTTTGAAATATAACTTTCTAAAACTCAAAACTTGGGTGTACATGATAATATCGGGTGTTGTTTGTTGTATTATGTGTCAGAACTAATTCTAGTCCACAATTGGACAGAATATTCCTGAAAATCCTGGTTTTGGTTGATATTTTTTTAACCATTAATAAAAAATGGGTTTTAAACCAGGTTGAATTAATATATCACCCTTTCTTATGTTATAAGTCATGTGGACTGATGTTTGTAATAATTAAAGAGTAGTCTTATTCTTGGAACACACCTCTTTTCATACTTGTTTTAAAATAGTGATAAACTCTGAAAGTTTAGAAAGGAATTTTAAAAAATGCATTTTTTAAAGGTTAAAATTACTGAGAACAATTTGGCCACTATACATGCATTATTTTCTTTGTGTTGCTTTAATAATGGATAGTACTAGGAAAGTAAAATTAACATCGATTTTATTAGGTACGAGGAGAGTGACTGTTTTCAACAAATGGGCTATGAAGACGAGTTTATAAGGTTCTGCCAAGGGATGCTTTCGGACGTAGAGAGAAGAATCCAGCGAGCAAGAAGAAGGTTAGCACTGGGACATCAAGAAGGAGGGGTTAGTTGTACAGTATTTATTCTGTAGTTACTTATATAAAAGCATTGGACTGTTTTGTAGTTTTCTGTGTATCCTAATGATTAATTTTATATTAAATATAATTCGTTTAGTGTTAATAACTTTAGCAAGACAAGAAAGACTTTGTTGTTTATTGTAAAGAATCTGTACTTTTGTATTCTTTGCTATAATTTAGTGACAATTTTCATAGAATCAACATATATATATTTTAAATCGTGGTTATTTTACCCACTGATTTGAATATGTTTGACAGTGTCTGTTTTAAATTTACAATTAAACTTTATATTTTTACTCGTTGTCCTACTTTTGCATTACTCTCAGTGACCCTGTTATCGTGATATGACAAACTAAATAATAATACAGTTGAATATTATATTCATGTCATTAATGAAGTGCACCTTTCTGAGCTTCGACAAAAGCAGAGTTGGATGACAAACCTAGACATCCTTACTTATATTGTGCTAAAAGTAAATTGACCAACAGCGTAATGAAGAAGATTGACCAGTGTTCTGTTGAAACATGTAGTATGTTCCCATAGTAAAACCAATTCATTATGTGTATAAATTGTTGTTTGTCATTGTAATATTAATCTAGTCAACAAGAGACGTCTTACCTATAACTGTATACATTAGTTTGTATGAATGCAATTTTTCTTCTTGCAGATAGCTGCTGTGCCATTATCAAAAAACAGTGAAGAGAAAATTCAGGTGTTAACTGACCGCGTCAATGAATTATTGATACAGGTAATGATATTTAAAGCCTAACTTTTGTCATTAAATACCGTAACGTATACTTTACTCTTAAAGCCTAACTATTGTCATTAAATACTGTAACACAGCATTTCCCAAAACTATGTTGCACAGAACAAAGGTGTTCTGTCCGAGTTTGATAGGTGCTCTATGAGAAAATCATGATTTTAAATGTTAATAAAATATTTAACACTTATTGTACAATCATAACTTATTATGAAATAATTTCTTATATATTAGAATTAGATAATATCGATTTCACATTGAAGAAGAATTATAGAAGATGCCATATCTATTCTACATAATATCTTTGTGGAGAGGTTTGTAACCTAAAATACATTATAAGCATAAAAATTTAATAATATGTAATTTGATTCAATAAATAATATACAAATCTAGAGGGCACTGGATGCACAACATACCCTCTACACCGATATTTCACGTGTTCAGTGTTCTGTAACCAAAAAAGTTTGGGAAATACTGCTGTAACATATACCTTACATGTAAAATCTAACCTTTTGTCATTAAATACTTTAGTGATTAAAACATATTCTAAAATACTTGGTTTAAAGTTAATATTTTTAAGGATTTTCTTCATGCAGTATGTAAATAGCTTTTTGCTTGAATCTGTCTATAGGTGGAAGAACTTGGATGTGAAGGCAAAGTAGAAGAAGCACAAGGAATAATGAAACTAGTAGATCAACTCAAGGAAGAGAGAGAAGCAATGAGGAAAGGTTCTGAACCAAGTCATTGGTTACAGGTTGGTTTGTATTTCAGGTAATCAGTGATAATTAAAAGTTTTTTGTTTTTTTTTGGAATTGGCAGATACTTCGTGTGTTTAAAAAGGCACGTATTCATGTTGTTGTTATAACATGTTATAATGCTCTTCTAGCCAACTATGACATTAAAGTAACATATTATACGTTGATTTCAGCTAACAGCAGAAATTGCTGCAGCCCAAGAAAAACAGATGGAAGTGTGCGAAGTTTGTGGGGCTTTTCTGATTGTTGGCGATGCTCAGCAGCGGGTGGACGATCACTTGATGGGTAAACAACACGTGGGATATGCTAGATTGAAGTCCGCTGTAGAAGAAATCTTGGTTAGAACACTTTACAATATGTTTTTATTTAAATCCTGTAATTCAAGAGATGTGTTCAGTCACGTTAGATTGTTGATGATATTAAAACTATTGACAGAAAGTGTAGAACGTAAATTTAGGTACAAATTGATAGATATTATAGAAACGTTTTTGTTTCTTGTAATGTTTTCCAAAGATGGGTTTTGTACATAAAGATCTTGTAAACTACAAATGTTTTTTTCTTCAGAATAACAAATGTTGCCTGATTGTTTCTAACATTTCTCTAGCTTTCAGTATTTAAACTTATTAAAGTTTGTATTTTTATGTATTATTAAGTTTGCTGGATATGTGTCAACTTTCATTACATAAGTAGCTGTTTTTAAAACTGGGCTCCATCCATGTTTCATAACCACTTTCCAAAGATATAATGTCTTCTTTATGTAACAAACACCACTTTTAAGGTTTTTAAATTTCTTATAAACTGTACATTAATAATTAGATCTAATGCCATGTTACAAAAGAAAGGTTATTAACGTAGCTACTATTTCTTGTTTACTCCTGTGTAACATTAATCTAAAGTAAGAAATGTGGTTAGTTATATTAGTACAGAAAACCAAATTTTTTGTTATTAAAGACAAATAATTTAAAGCAGAAGTTAGTGGCTTTTTAATAATCTTGAATTGTTTAATTAATGCTATTGTGTAAGGTATCCGTGCAGAAACCCAGTTATTCAACAAATTTATTTTTTCATAAACTTTATTAAGTGACTATCAAACAATAGTAGGAAACCTAATTCTTTATAGTTGTTCAGACATCTAACAAAGATTCACTGTTACAGTATGGGAACTTCAGGGAATGTACTATACTCAGCATAAGTGTCAGTTTGCATGAGGTTGTTATAGGTATACAATTAAAAGGAATATAATATAATAATGATTTATTAAATACAGAGACCAGCCCTAAAAAGACTGCTTGTATCAGTGTTGTTATATATATATTGCACAAATGCCATTTTAAATTATTGTTGGAAACTTTTTGTAGTGGGCAGAGCTATACTTGATGTTTGTGTTTGTCAATTTTAGTAAATATTTGGTGAAATCTGTTTACTTAAGTGTAGAATCCACTTACATTATTTACAATAAACAACTTATATCTAAGATATTAACATTGCAAATAACAGTTCAACATTAAACTTAAAAGCTGGAAAGTGCACATTTAAAAATATTAATTTCTGTGACATCCACATGAGAGTATTTTTTTATATAAAAAAGCTGTATAAGTTATATCTGTTGTTTTTTTTTAAGGGTGAGGGTAACATCAACCATTGTGTGCTGTTCTAGGTTGTTAGGCTATTAAAACATAATCAATTGGAATTGAATACTAGCTGACAGATTTCACTTTGTGTAAATTCACAATTAGTAAACTTGTTCCTGGAGCCTGAAAATAATGTATTATTGTGGTTTAGAAAATTAACTTGGAATTACAATTAAAATGTTAAATGCAGTTTTCTGACAATTTTTTTAAAACACTTAACTTTTTCATTTTTAATATTCTTAAACTGTAAGTACGTTTTATATCCTTTAGTTTAAAGAGTTAGAAGAAATTATTAGACAAAATTTACTTGAGTTTTGTAACTATATTAAAACTGAGCTGTAATCTTGTTTTCTGACTGGAACCTCTTTATGTAAGTTTACTTATCTTTTCACATTACACCCACTTAGAAGATGTTTGGACATAGTATTATTTTAGAGCTTGAGTCTGTTGTTTCTTAATCTACCACAGTTCCCAGAAATTCTTTTATCTTATGTACTATTTTGTTACAGATTGCTGGTATATCATTTGTGTCATTATTTTTGTAGCTCTGAGGTTTCTGAAACTGAAAAAAGCTGCTTTGTTAGATTTCAGTAGTGATTGTATCATGCCCTTTGGATTGCTAGAACAGTAACTAGACTTTTATTTTTGATTGTCTCTTATTTTACAGAAGAAAGTGTTATAGAAACTGCATATTCTAGATTTTAAGTATGCTATTATTCCTCCAAGGTACTGTTAGACCTACTGGTTCACATATCAACAACTATCATTGCTACAAAAACTTTTATTATTTTATCAGATTTTTTATGTCAGATATAATGCAGATTTTACATACCATAACACAAACTTTTAACTATTAAATCAATAGTTTTTCATGATTTTTTATGGTACAATTTCAGCACGAAAGGGAAAAAGAAAGAGAGGAACGAGAAAATCAGCGAGAAAAAGAAAGACAGGAACGTCGCAAAAAACAAGAAGAGGAGGAAAAACGTAGAGAAAAAGAAAGAGAGGAAAGAAGGAAAAAGCTGGAAGAAGAGGAAAAAAAACGCAAGGAAAAAGAACATGAGCGATACGTGCGCCATTCTCGAAGTCGAGATTGGGAAAGGAGAAGAAGTCGTGACAGAAGAAGTAGAAGTCGAGAACGCAGACATTCTCACAGCAGTAAGGAGAAAACAAAGCATAACAGAGACGACAAGGAAAGGTTTGTCATGTATGAAGTATATCACTATTATGTTGAACTAAAAAAAAGTGGAGCATTTGTTTTGTAATTTAAGATATTGTTTTTAAGATTACCATTTAATTAAGTATTTTTATTAATGGTTTGTTTGGGAATATAAGGAGTCAGAGTAGTTGACTGCTCTGAGTGCAAAGCGATTTTCATGTTAAGATTAAAAATACTTTTCTTTATCTGAAAATTTTCTAGTTTTATTTGTGTAACCTGTAAAACCCCCTAAATAAATATTAAACTTTTTTCAGTTAAACTTTATATTTTTATCTGTTTTTTTTCTTCCATAACTCCATGTAGACTCGGTCGATTTGACCAACCTGGTGACCTTTTTTTATTATACTGATGCACCTAAAAACACATTGGTATTTTTCTCGTTACCTTAACCAAGTATTGTTACATTATAGTGTCACTCTTATAGTTTATAGAAAATTCCAGACCTCGGAGAACAAGGTATATATGTGGGTAACTAAGTATTGTTACATTATAGCATCTCTCGCATAGTTTATAGAAAGTTCCAGGCATTATTGAACAAGATATATATGTAGGTGACCAAGTATTGTTACATTATAGCATCACTCGTGTAGTTTATAGAAAGTTCCAGACCTCAGTGAATAAGGTATATATATGTAGGAGACCAAATAGTGTTACATTATGGCATCTCTCGCATAGTTTATAGAAAGTTCCAGGCCTCATTGAACAAGATATGTATGTAGGTGATCAAGTATTTTGTATTATAGCATCTCTCGTGTAGTTTATAGAAAGTTCCAGGCCTCATTGAACAAGATATGTATGTAGGTGATCAAGTATTTTGTATTATAGCA
>NW_013670880.1:17027-20622 GCF_000517525.1 Limulus polyphemus | reverse complement strand
ATATATATATATATATATATATATATATATGTGTGTGTGTGTGTGACCTAGAGAGAGCAGGTTAAGTGAATTGAAAGTATAGTTCAGTCAAAAAAAAGTTAGAAAACGTGAAGTTGGCAGGCATGCGAGTCATTAGGCATAATGGATGGTATTTTAAAGTGAGTTTAACAGAGAAAGGAGAATAATTTGTCTTTTCAAATGGTATTCTAAAGTAATAGAACCTTTCTGTGTGGACTTTGATGAAAAGGAGACAATTATTTAAAGTTCCAGATAGAACTGTGGTAACGTAAGTCTATTTATCACTGACACTATTGTGATAAGAATAGAAAAGAAATAATTTATCTTGTACATTGGATTCTAAAATAACTGAACTCGCCTGTGTGGACTTTTGGCAAGAAAAAATAATTATTTGAAACTTTAGATATAACTGTGATATTCTATATGGTGAAGAATTTTTGTAAATATGTGTGACTTGTTTTGAATATATTATTTTAAAACAAGTGGATTGTGTGCTGTCCGTTTATTGTTCAAATTTATCGCCAACAAGTCACAGACGCCTACTGTAAAAGACTCCTAGCCCTATATACATAAAACCTTGACAACTGACTTTCTAACTATGGTTTAAGATAATTACCTAAGCTTCTTGATATGAACACTACAATAGCAACTTTCAAACTGAAAATAAAATATTCAGTACAGTGTACCAGAAATAATGTAATATAAAATGTCATTTGGTTGATTGAAACTTTGTATTGATTATGAATGATGTAACATAAAACGTTAAAGAGAATTATTGGGTGTTTGTGAAACAGAGACTGTGACAGGTGGGTGTGGTAAATAAATGCCACGATTTTGATAAAAGGGGAGATTGGGATTTACTTACAAAATTACCTTTAAAATTAAGAAATTAAAACTTGTATAATATTGAACTTTGATTTATTAACTACATTTTGATGCCAAGCTTATTTGTATACATTGATAATAAAGTAGTTTAATTATATTTTGAATGTCGTTCTGTAAAAGGTCATGACATGCAAACTTTGACCTATCTGGAGCAAGAGGGTTAAATGGTTTAATCAAGTTCATATATTTTTTTAAGCTTAAATGTTGGTGATGTTGGCTCTGAATGCTTCAGAAATCTATACAGACATTTCAGAACGATTTTAATATTTCAACTGTCATATTAATGTCACTCACATAGGGAGCTAAGAGAGAGCACAAATAAAAACATGGTCATGAGTTCCCTGTAAAAATAATAAAACAAATATTAGGAAAAAAACTAATTACATTAACTCTACAATGCAAGGCTGGATGCGCTCTGCAAAAGGCATGCTTCATCATTTTTATGTCATTTAAATTATGATAGGAAAAAAAAATGTTTCTCGTGAAACAAAAGCAGGTTGAGAATTGTTGAAACTTTATACAGTCAAGTGCAAAATTAGCTTAAGTTAGATAATTTTGCACATAGCCATATAAAGTTTTATTTTGCTGACATTAGTGATTGTTAGAAAAAACTTATAACAGGTGCAGTGTTTTTTTTAATTCAAACAAAGACAAAATTGATGGTTTTCTAAGAAGGCATAAAAATGACAAATTGCAATCTACAAAATAGGTAAGCATAAATGTTTCTTTAAGATATTTTAGAATTTCCAAACGTAAGAATTATAAATACCACATATGAAAAGGGGATATTTTATTTTATAGAAACTACATAATCTTTAGAAAGTTTGTATGGAGCTTCAAATAGTTTTTTAAACACAATAAAACAAACCAAGTTGATGTACCCTGGCAAGTTAGAATTAAATGTTCTTGCACATTTTTCTAAACTTAATTTTTTCGTGTACCAGTATATAAAACGTTTTTTCTGCATGACAGTTATTGTCTAACAGAATGTTCCGAGTCATACTTCAATGATAAAACAGAACTTTGTTTCTTTAAAACTAATTTAAACAGAGTTACCTCACCTTGTATCTTAATTTGTGTTTTACTTCAATGTTTTACTCTTAAAACATGATTACGTGTATTAACCTTGCACAGAATAACCTCACCTTGTATCTTAATTTGTGTTTTACTTCAATGTTTTACTCTCAAAACATGATTACGTGTATTAACCTTGCACAGAATAACCTCACCTTGTATCTTAATTTGTGTTTTACTTCAATGTTTCTTAATGCAGATCACGACAACGGTCCAGAAGCAGATCTCGGGAATACAAGCATTCCCATCATTCTAATGTTCAGTCTAAGGACAAGAAAACAGAGTCTAAGCATAGGGACAGGGGAAGATCAGAAAGGGACTCCAAGTACCAGAGACATAGTAGAGACAGTCCCGAAGGTTGTAGAAGTGATTCGTGTAATGATACTGGTAAGTCTGAGGTAGTGTATTTAACTCTCTCTACTTAGGCTCAGTCAAATTGATGACCGTGTGGCAACATTATACCCATTTAAAGTTGTTATAGTTTTGATACTACTGTTGCGTATCTGCTTGTTTGATAATTTCCGGTATAAATTCTTTCCGAGGAACTTCAGCGATACAAGTCCCTTCTTGTTTAAAACTAGCTTATTCTTTCTCGATACAAACTTTTTGTAATACACAGAATTTCCACAGTCACTTTTAACTTAACAACCTTTATAACACATGCTGTAAATCACAGTGATTCACACAATTTACTTACGGTACCTAATGTTCGCTTGACTCAATTATCTCTATCTGCATATCTGCCTCTCGCTGGCTTTATTTGGCAGGCTTATATACTAAAAAAGAGAGCGCCTGGCAAACATTCGGACATTTGCTAGGTTTCTCGATAAGTCATGCTCCTTCTAGAAAGTCCAGCGCACATGCTCCCAGCATTGTGTGACTTCCACTGTCATAACACAGCCCCTTCCTTAGTATTGTTTATCCTGAACAATAGCCACTTACATTAAACTAATAGATAATTAACAATAACTTAATTAAACGTACAGAATTTACAAACACAAAATTAAAATTCAACAAAGTCTCTTAATTTTACGGGACATATCTTCTTCTGTACTGGTCTCCGTCTCGTTGGCTTCTGCTTCACGTGAGGTTCACCTGCTTCATTAGGAAATGTCCTATTATTGGTAACAGTCACATCAGTGGTAGTAACTTCATCAAGGGCTTCACTGTTACCCTTCTCAAAACCGGGTAGAGTTTCTTCTTTGACAGCGGCTTTATCAGGTGACACGTCTTCAGCAGCGTCATTTGTTCTGTTGTTCACTTCGTTCCAACTGAAATATCCTGGACCGTGATAACGCTAAAGCCTGTTGGCATGCGCCAACTTTGGCTTACCTCGCCGACCACATTTTATTCGGAAAGTCACGTCTGAGAGGCGATCCACTATGTCATCTGGGCCTTCCCATGGAGAAGACAACTTAGGAGACTTCCCTTTGGTCTTCCTGGGATTATACAACCACACCTTGTCTCCTGGTAGAAAGCTGACTTCAGTAGATCTCTTATCATAACATAACTTCATGAAATCAGTAGACATTTTCAAGTTTGAATGCACTTGATGGTGAATATCATCCATCCTTTCAGATAACACTTTTACGAACTCTGACACATTTTCAGGCAACTC
>NW_013670880.1:15973-16633 GCF_000517525.1 Limulus polyphemus | reverse complement strand
GAAGTGGCGTTGTCCTGGTCTTTTGTATGCCAAACAAATTGCAGCATTCGTGGAACACAGCTGATTCAAAGTTATGGCCTTGATCTGAATGCATACCAAACCTGAAGAAGAAATCATTAATAGTGAGGCTCCAGTTGTAGCTTCCTGATTTGGTATTGCATATGCCTCAGGCCACTTGGTGAAATAATCCATCACCACACAAATGTACCTGTTTCCAGCAGGAGTTCGGGGCAATGGACCAGCAGTGTCAACGGTTACTCTTTCCATTGGTGCACCAACTTGATATAACTTCATTGGAGCACATCCCTTATGCTTGGGTCCCCTTTTAGCACAACATGTACTGCATGTCCTGCGCCATTCTTCCACATCTTGACTCATACCTATCCAGTAAAATCTCTGTCATAGGTGATTCAGTGTCTTCTTAACTCCAAGATGTCCTCATGTTAAACTATCATGGTACACATCCAACAATGCCCCTTCCTTAAGTGTCTGCTCACATTTAGAGAAATTAGCCACTGTTATGGATACTACTTAATGACCTGCCACAAGTGACCTTCCAATCTTCACATTTGCTGGCCTGGATGGGTCTTCCACAAGCATCGGGCTTCCTTGGGGATGTTCTTTTATTCTACCCCAAATTATCTTCTCTGACATAGGGGG
>NW_013670880.1:10344-15958 GCF_000517525.1 Limulus polyphemus | reverse complement strand
CCTTCCACAGTTCCAATAACCTTTCTGGGTGGCAGCCTTTCCTGCCATGACATCTTCCATGTTTTGAAGTTGCCAGCATTGAGCTCTCTTGTGCCCAGGTTTGTTACAGTGCAGCAAAGTCCCTAAAACTTCTCTCAAAGCTGCCTTTTTCTGACCTTGAATCCTGATGACTGTACCAACCTTGGTACCTCTGTGCTGGTCTTAACGTAGGATTCGAATTCAAGAGCTCTGGCCATTGCATCCTGCATGGTAGAGGGGTGTGCTTGCTTTACTTGTATCTTCAGTTGTGGACTGTCCAAGGCATCTACAAACTGATCCCTTAGCAACAGCTTGAGGACATCGGGTGGTGCAGTTGGGTTAGGTTTGTGTGCCATACTTTCCAAATCATGTGCCAGCTCTTGCAGGCTCTCCCCTTTAGCACAGACTCTCATCCTAAACCTAGCCCTGTAGACTTTGGACTGGTTTTGAGTTCCATACCTGATTTCTAGAGCAGCTACCAGTGCTCTATAGTTTCTAGGTGGTATCAAACATTGTAGATTAAAATCAAAACTATGTAAAAGGAGTGTATATATATAAGTTTAAACTAATGAACAACTGTTGAGAAACTTATGCTATTATTGATTTTTGTTTTAGTTGAAAATGGAGATGTGCGAGCTTCTGACAACGATGTAAGTTTGACAGCAGAAAGATAAGAATCCAGATTAGTGACTTTTATTTTTAAAAAGGTACGTAAATTCAATTTTTCATTGACATCTGTATTTGAAGGAAGAAGTTATTCTAGTGTGTAGTTTTCTTGCAGGTCTCTGGGACTCAGAAGGTAGGTCACTTTAGTTTTGTACTCTGTAAGTTGGTTTAAACAGTAAATAACTTGTATCTTTATAAAGTATGGTATCTGATCTTTTACTTGTTTTCTTTGAATTGTAAAATTTTACTTACTTTATTTTTAGGTTAATATTGTTGAGAAACATACTTGTTGCAGTCAGAGTTTTCATTGTCTCTACCAATTATTTCTGCCCAGAAAAGTATGTAATGTGTAAAAGAAGAAAAAAGATTTAATTCTGTTTGGACTTGTGTTTAATGAAATGATCAAAACAACTTTAAAAGATGCCATATGTACAGATGTCAAGCAAAAAATGGTCTTCTTATTTTAAATTAGGGATTTAACTATATAAATCTTTGAATTGTTCAATAAAAGTCAGGTTCCCCCCATTTTCTTTCACCATGAAAGTGTGCTTAACTAGTTTGTCTTTGGCAGCTATATGGAATTAGTTGCTATAAAAAAAGCTGCATAAAAACAGATGTTGTTAAACACTATAGGTGTTTCTGTTGTATGACATCAACTGAACAACTAAGTAGAGAATACAGGTGTATAATGACTTGAAGTTGTGGGCTATGTTAAGTTTGCTTTGACCTAACTCGTTTAAAGAGACAGTCTCACAAGTTGTATCAAGATGTTAAGTTTTCTGTGACGTAACTCATTTAAAGAGACAGTCTAACAAGTTGTATCAAGATTGAATGTTAATTGAAAAGTTCTAACACAACAGTGTTTAGGTTTTATTCCTTCAGTAAGTAGGATTTCTATATAAAATTCTAACACAACAGTGTTTTGATTTTATTCCTTCAGTAAATAGGAGTTCTATATAAAGTGTTAACACAACAGTGTTTAGGTTTTATTCTTTCAGTAAATAGGAGTTCTATATAAAGTGTTAACACAACAGTGTTTAGGTTTTATTATTTCAGTAAGTAGGAGTTCTATATAAAGTGTTAACACAACAGTGTTTAGGTTTTATTCTTTCAGTAAGTAGGAGTTCTATATAAAGTTCTAACACAACAGAGGTTTTATTCCTTCAGTAAGTAGGAGTTCTATATAAAGTTCTAACACAACAGTGTTTAGGTTTATTCCTTCAGTAAGTAGGAGTTCTATATAAAGTTCTAACACAACAGTGTTTAGGTTTTATTCCTTCAGTAAATAGGAGTTCTATATAAAGTGTTAACACAACAGTGTTTAGGTTTTATTCCTTCAGTAAGTAGGAGTTCTATATAAAAGCAACTAATGCATGACATAAACCCCTTGAAATGTCGTTGTAGTAGATTGATGAAGTTTCTTAGGCTTTCGGTATCTTGTAGACAATACTGTTATTTATTAGATATATATATATATATATATATCTAAACAATTATCTGTAAAATGATATTTTCAATGAGATGAAATAAGTAAGGTGAATTTACTTTGTGTATCTTCATGAAATTTGGCAAGCTTTTAGTAAACTTGGAAAGTCTGTTGTACACAAATAATCAGAACTTTTAAGAAAGTATTTATAATAAAGATTTGTCTGTGAAGTTATGAAGCCCTTACAGAGTCAGCCTGAGTGAAAGGCCATTTTAATGCTAAAGAATAAAGATAGTTCTTTTCATCTTAATCTGTTCATGTTTCATTTGATTATTAGCCTCTAAAATCTCCTAAATAGATTTTTTTGTTGCCAAACTCTATACTTTACCTCTTATTTTCACAACCCTAACACTAACGGAAATAATTTATAGAACTTTAGACCTTTAACTTTTAACAACTGCTTTCTTTTATTGGTTTTTGAGCCCTGTCTATCTACCACAGTAAATCACCCATCACGAGTGTGAAGAGTTTAGGGTAAATAAAGTTTCAGGTTACATCACGTGACATTTAACTATGTATGTTTCTCAAGTAGTGATTACAAAAATTGGTTTTAGTAATAAAAACATCCAAGGACTTTAGGACTTTGTTTTAGTAATAAAAACATCCAAGGACTTTACGACTTTGTTTTAGTAATAAAAACATCCAAGGACTTTACGACTTTGTTTTAGTTATAAAAACATCCAAGGACTTTACGACTTTGTTTTAGTAATAAAAACATCCAAGGACTTTAGGACTTCGTTTTAGTAATAAAAACATCCAAGGACTTTAGGACTTTGTTTTAGTAAAAAAACATCCAAGGACTTTAGGACTTTGTTTTAGTAATAAAACATCCAAGGACTTTAGGACTTTGTTTTAGTAATAAAACATCCAAGGACTTTAGGACTTTGTTTTAGTAAAAAAACATCCAAGGACTTTAGGACTTCATTTAGCTGTAGACAATTTTGCATTTGTGCACGCTTTTGTAACTTTTTTTTTTCTACTTGGTTAGTTGTCCAGAAAATAGTTCTTGTATCTTCCTGATATGAATTTTAATAAACCAGAAACATTTCACTTACTTGATTGGATTACACAGAAACAATTGTAATTAGCTTTCTAATTATCCTTATAATTAAGTTAAATACTTGGGATTGGTCCAAACCCGCTGAGCTGTAATAACTCAAAGAAATCATGTGATTTATTTAGTGTACAATTTGCTCTTTCTATTGGTTATAAACATCACCAATAGCAATGTTATAGAGAATTAAAGACTTTTTTGAAAGACCTGATGTGATAGGAGGGGGTATGTCATGGGGGTGTGACTTTCTAAGCAGGAAGATTGGAGGTTATAAATGTACTTTATAGCTTAGAAGGATCTATACTATACTATACATGTGTACTTTGTGTCAACTAAGAAGATCATAATAAAAGAAAATGGGCAATTTGAAGTGAATAAATGTCATGTAACACAAGGAAGTAAAGATTGAGGATTAATTTAAATATTTCCTTTCAAAATTAGAAATTATAGTATTAAAAGTATAAAAAACTCTTTGATGCCAAGCTTGTTGACATGTATTGATAATAAAGTTGTTTTGATTGTAATTCTGTAACATTTTATAATGTGAACTTTGAACCCCCACCCATATGAATGGGGTTAAGTACAAGTTGTTGAAGCAACAACTAGACTTATTCGTAACTCAGTGTTTATTCACTCTTTGGGGAGATAATGAAGCTTCTATTCTGCTTGAGTGTGTTGGTGTTTAAAGAAAAAAAAGGTAACGGCTGTTTTTTTGGAAGCAAATGATAAGAATCAGTGTTATAATAATTAATGTTGATTAGGAACTTTAAATGTATATATACAGTAATCTTTTTCTGACAATGGATTGAAACATTTGAAGATGTAGAAGATACTGTGAAGTATTCCAGAACACATGACAACACTGATCCAAATTCTGTGGTATGCAACATCACTCTTCACACTATTTCAAATTTCATATCATGTGATTCCACTCGTTAACAATGTTCTTAATTAAAGTACGTAAAAACACTTATAAGTTCCAGGCTGTGTGATACCACTTTTAATGATGTTTCAAATTCCAGAGTTACACATACCCTACCACACTAAATCACTGTTCAGTAGTGTTCTAAATTCTAGTTAACAACACCGTTCAACAGTGTTCTAAGTTCTAGTTAACAGCTCTCTTAACTATGTTGAAAATATCCTACCACACTAAATCACTGTTCAGCAGTGTTCTAAATTCTAGTTAACATCACTGTTCAACAGTGTTCTAAGTTCTAGTTAAATGTGCTGTTAACTATGTTGAAAATATACTACCACACTAAATCACTGTTCAGTAGTGTTCTAAATTCTAAATCCAAAATTATTTTATCAGGATTATAAAGATAAACAGTACTGTGTGTATTATTCAACATATATGTGACAGGATTTTACATAATCCAGCTTCTATCTGCCTTTAAGTAATTTTATTAAATTATACAGACTTTTACATATAAACTTTGGTATCCAAAAGATGACTGTTGACTTTAATAGGATCTGTTTGTATGTTAGATAACTGTAGACTTTAACAGAATCTGTTTGTATGTTAGACGACTGTAGTCTTTAATAGAATCTTTTTGTATGTTAGATGACTGTAGACTTTAACAGAATCTGTTTGTATGTTAGATGACTGTAGACTTTAACAGAATCTGTTTGTATGTTAGACGACTGTAGTCTTTAATAGAATCTATTTGTATGTTACACGACTGTAGACTTTAATAGAATCTATTTGTATGTTACACGACTGTAGACTTTAATAGAATCTGTTTGTATGTTAGACGACTTTAGTCTTTAATAGAATCTGTTTGTATGTTAGATGACTGTAGACTTTAATATAATCTGTTTGTATGTTAGATGACTGTAGACTTTAACAGAATCTGTTTGTATGTTAGACGACTGTAGACTTTAATATAATCTGTTTGTATGTTAGATGACTGTAGATTGTAATAGAATCTGTATGTCACACAACTGTAGACTTTAGTAGAATATGTTTGTATGTTAGATGACTGTAGACTTTAATAGAATCTGTTTGTATGTTAGATGACTGTAGACTTTAATATAATCTGTTTGTATGTTAGATGACTGTAGACTTTAACAGAATCTGTTTGTATGTTAGACGACTGTAGACTTTAATAGAATGTTTGTATGTTAGATGACTGTTGACTTTAATAGAATCTGTTTGTATGTTAGATGACTGTAGACTTTAATAGAATCTGTTTGTATGTTAGATGACTGTAGACTTTAATATAATCTGTTTGTATGTTACACGACTGCAGTCTTTAATAGAATCTGTTTGTATGTTAGACGACTGTAGTCTTTAACAGAATATGTTCGTATATTAGATAACTGTAGACTTTAATAGAATCTGTTTGTATGTTAGACGACTGTAGTCTTTAACAGAATATGTTCGT